>NC_034409.1:178961435-179009482 GCF_002078875.1 Numida meleagris | reverse complement strand
GGGGGGAAGTGTTGCTTCAGGTCGCATACAATGTAGCAAGAGAAGTTAGATACTGACACCTGTTGCTGCTGGGAAAATAATGGGCATAGGTTTGGGGTAGAACCAGGTATGGAGTTTCCTTGAAAGAATGAGGTCATTAGGAGTATCTTTTGTTCATCTTGTGAAGAAGAAGAAGAAGAAGTTCTTCACTTTGAGGATGGTGAGGCACTGCACAGGCTGCCTGGAGAAGCTGTGGATGCCCCATCCCTGGAGGTGTTAAAGGCCAGGCTGGATGGGGCAGTGAGCCACTGGGTCTAGTGGGAAGTGTTCTTGTCCATGGCAGGGGTGTTGGGCTAGATGGTCTTTAATAACTCTTTGAACTCAAACCACTCTATGATTGTTTCTGCAGATGTGTTTGGCTGTAATTCTTGCCTGTTTTTTACTCACGTGTGTTGTGCTTTGGTAACTTAAGAAGGAAAGCTCAAGAATGGAGGGATCACCTTGGCACCCACAGAGATAGGGTCTGATTCTAGATCTCACTCTGCATCTCACATCACCCCATTTGTAATTTCAGTGGGGAAAAATACAGGATGAAATCAGATAGGTGGGATTACTCCCAGTTCACACCAGAGGATGTCAGAGCAAGCTCACTAACTGCTTACTGTACCACTGCCATTTGCCGTAGATCCTTAAAGTCATTACATGTTATACAGAGTGGGGTTCTACCCAGTGCTACTATTTTCGTGTACAAACAAATGAGGGTGGCAGCAGTTCATCATCTTCTGGGATGTGCTAAATTCCTTTCTGACCAAATGCCAACTGATACTGTGCTCCTTCTAGAGTCACTGCCAAGCCTGTTCTGTGAGAGGAAAGCAGGGCCCCACTGAGCGCTTGTATGGGCTTCATCTGGGCTCTCAGCACTCCTCCAGATTGTATCCCTCTTGAAGAATAAAGATTAAGACAACTCCTTGTAGATCACTCTGAGCATATTAGCATTTTGTTTATATTAAATTTGATGTGAAAATAAAAACATTTTTCCTTTTTTTCATCCTCACTATAGGAAGATTTAACTGACAGTGAATAATTATAATGAACACTTTTTCTTGGAGCCTGATGATATTCAGTGCAATGAGATAAAATGGAAGGTCTGGGTCAAATAAAGTCCTAAAAGGACTTGATAACAGCACTTCTAAGAGGGAACACTTTTCCCTTTGAAAGGGGAAAGTTTTAAAATCTATGTCTGACCTTTAAGTGTCTTTGAACAACATCGTTATCCATAATCTTTCATTCACTACTCTCTATGCTTCAGCCAGAGCTTTTTTGACAGAATACACTCCTTTTCCAGTAGAGTCTATACAATTTCTAAGTGCAGTGGTACATTAACATTTACTGAAAGTTTTTATGAAGGAAATGTTTGAATGCCAGAATCATGGTGAGATTAACTAATTAATATTTTGAAAGCACTCTGAAGAAGAGAAGTGTAAAAGAAAATACATATTACTATTTTTGATTAAAATTAGGACTCAACTGTGCAGATTTTCAATTTAACATGACACCAGAAATAGTAGAGTATTCAGTTTAGTCATGCTTTTGCATTCAAACTTGCTCAGTACCGTGCTCGTAAACGGCTACATATTATCCTAAACTAAGACTATTCTTGACAAAAACATGCAGAAATTCTCCTTCTGGATGAGTAAAGCCAATGGCAACAGACCAAGAAAAAAGATTCTGCCATTAGTTTCTGAAATTGTTTTATATTTGATAATAAAAACTTTCCAGGCATGTATTGCAGATTGAGATCTAGATTATGTTAGAAGCATTTCAGTATCACAGAATCCTAGAATCCTTAGAGTTGGAAGGGACCTTTAAAGACCATCTAGTCCAACTCCCCTGCAACAAACAGGGACACCACAGCTCGGGTTGCCCAGGGCCTTACCCAGCCTCACCTTGAAAGTCTCCAGGGCAGGGCATCAACCACAACACTAGGTAACATAGGTAATAGGTATTAAGTAATATCTAAGCATGAGACCTTGAAGGCAAGCTAAGTGCTCTATATAATCAGTGCAGATGTCTTGGAGAGCTTTCAGAAGGCAGATTAGACCACTAACGTATGCAGCTACCTCTCCCTGCTGACTGTGTAGGAAAGATGGGCTTCTCATTGCTGTTACAGAGCCGTGGAAATCCCCCAAGCAAAAGTCAGTGGCACCCGTCATCTACAAGTGAAGGCACTTGCCCAAGATGGAGGTGACCTAAGACCTGAGGCCCTATTTCCTGTTATGTGTTTGTTGATGCCTACTGAAGAGAAAATCAGTCTTGGGAACAAATTACTTCCTTGTCACAAGCCAAGGAACAATGGAAGTGACCATCTCCAACTTCCAAGCTGGATGATCAGCCAGCCTGCCCCTCATGTGCTGTGCTGTCCTCAGCCACAGTAAGAGACAGCCCAGTGCATTAAGGATGAGGTTATTACAACAAAAGCAGGTAGTAGGACAAGGTTTGGGGCTGAATTCAATGCTATAAAGTTAACGTGTCCAAATTCTCTGGCCTTCCTGGAGGTCATGTGGAATTTCGATAAGGAGGAATTTTATCATCTTGGGTTTGGGTAATTTTAAGAAAACATGCATGAAATTCACAGGTAACTCGGGCATTAGGGTTAAATCAGTGAGTTCCTCATGTTCTTGGAGAGCTAATTTGTGCTATAAAGCAGGATTTTCTTTAGGGATGGGCATGTTAAAATTCGTTTAGACAGGCTTGCTTTTGTACTTTTCTAATGAGGTACAAACTCACTCTGAATGTGATGTTTGCCCAGTGCATCCTGTTCGTTATTTCTGCATTAAAGCCCAGGGCTGTTATTAATTCCTCCCCTTTTGTCCCTACTGTAAGTTTGAATTCATCCATTTCTTCCTTTTGGAATAATACTAGTCCTTAGAGTCCTGTTGAGCTCTACGTAATACTCTCCTCTGAGGTGAAACATATTCTTTTCTGATTCATTTCTTGCCAATGAGAAGGAAACGACATTGGGAATTGAAATACATGGGCAAAAGCTTTGGCAATGGGCATGCCAAACAGCAGAAGCCCAGGGAATAGTATTCAGTTCCGTAATATCAAGCAGATAAATATTAAATTTCAAAGGTGTTCAATAGGCTAAAGAGAGTTTACATGTGTCTCTGTGGACAGTTTGGATCCCATCTCCATGGAGGAGTTAAAGAAGTTTTGCACATGAAATAAAATAACTCAGAGATAATTAACACAAAGAGCTCGGCAGAAATCCACTCCTGAGGAGCTGCAGTCCCACGTGGCCTAACAAGTTTGGATGTGCTGACAGTATTTCCTGTCAAGGCTCTGATGATGGCAACGAGTGATCTGCCTGTATGAGGGGAGAGGAAAAGCCCCAAAACCCAGGATTTGCAGAAGCACACACTCTGCCTGCCAGTCACCACTGGGTAAGGGGATGCTGCTTCAACTGCTCTGTGTTTGAAGCTCTTGTCCTCAATAGCATTTCTTTGCCTTAGATGAGCTAACTCCATGAGAACACAGGACCATCACCTACACCAGAACTCCTGCGGGGATCACAGTATTGAACAGGAGTAAGTAAGACAGAATCATAGAATCATAGAATTGTTAAGGTTGGAAAGACCAGTAAGATCATCTAGTCCAACCATCATCCCTTGCCTGTGACTGCTCTAGACCATGTCCCTCAGCGCCACATCTACCCTTTTCTTGAACACCTCCAGGGATGGTGACTGCACCACCTCCCTGGGCAGCCTGTTCCAGTACCTCACTACTATTTCTGAAAATAATTTTTTCCTCATATCCTACCTAAATCTCCCCTGGTGCAACTTAAGGCCATTATCTCTCATCCTATCAGGAAGGAAAGGATGACAGGATCCATCCCAGAGGAGCAGCGCTCGTGCAGAGTGGCTTCAGATAGCTTTGGAAGGAGGCTCTCTCTTCCATTGTCCTTGGCATTTGACAACAGCTCTTTCATCTAGTAAAATAAGCGTGAAGAGACGGTGGCTGCAAAATGAAATCAGCTAAGTTAAGGCTATAGCTGAGATGTTGTTTTGCAGAGGGAGAGCAGCCTCTCCTGGAGCACCTCACCAGGGCTGCTGGAGCAGCTCCCACCACCAGCATGGCAGTTTGCCTGGAAGCTGCACTTCATGTTAATGGCCTCTGAGCAGGTCTCTCTTCTGCAGGGAGTCACACAATATGATCGGCCCATATCTCCAACAGGCAGTATTAGTAAAGCCTCCACCAGACAGATCTTTATCATTTCCTTCCATTTCTGATTGCATTCCATCTGAGGAGACACTTGCAAAATTAGCTCTATAGTGCAGATTTTCAAATCTACCTCCAAAGAAATCTCACTAATTATTGAGAAAATCGTCCCAAATCCTTTGTCACCTTTGAATTTCTCAGCATTTATGTTTAATGCTATCCAGTCTGTAAGGGTCAGAGGTTCACCACTAAGAAGTGCTTCCTCCTCCAGCACGACTGCCTGGTAACAGAACTGAATTGCTACAGAAACTTTCAGTTTACCTTTTGACTTTCCTTTCCTTCCCTTTAATTACCACCTGTAAGGAACTATTCCAGAGAACGTGTTGCTTATTACAATAAAAAGGGAAGTGAGACACTGCTGCAATTTAATGGTGGCCAATAAGGAATGAGCTGTTTTGATGCATTCTTAACACATTAGTACTCTACTTAACCTTTAGAAAAATCTAGTTATTTTCAATTATGCATAGCAAACAGCGTAAGTCTGCAGGACTAGACTAATGATATGCCTACCAAAGATTCCCAAAGGGATCTATACTCTTCCTCTCAATCCCTGATGCAGTACTTTAAGCACTAAATTACTTCCTTACATTTGTTTGCCCACCATTAACTTTTCATTTACGTTGATCATCTCCCTCCAATAGAAAATGTGAAGAAAAAGAAACCCGTTTCCTACCAGCACAGTAGGCAGGCATGACTTCCAGAGTTTTCATCAGTGTCTGATATCTTGCAAAGCATAGGCATAACTGCTACACTCTGTTTTTGTCAGAACGTACTGCACAAAATTAACAAACAAGAAGAGACTCAAGTTTAGGTTGATGCTTTTTAAGTAGATGTTTTCAGAACTGAGTTTGAAAGGAAGATATCTTAGTATACATGCATATGCGGATTTTCTAATACAATCAATGAATATTTCTGCAGGAGAGTCACAGCAGACAAATTTTCTGCTATATTTTGCTGACGTAAATATCTTGACCAAACCCAGTCAGACTGCAGTGTTTTTTTAAAGGCATTTGAAAGTTACCAAGGGATGAGAATTCCTCAAGTTTGTTAAGGAGAAGCCAGAAATTGAACTATCTGAAGCATAATATGTATCATCATCCTCTTCTGTGTCATCTAAACTGCATACAGAGACTCCAAAACAAAGGATATGCACACCTTGAAAGTATGAAACAACTATTTATTGAGTAACAAACATAAAAGATGGCGGGGATTTTAGGAGCCTGGTGATGTTGACCACCCCACAAGGCACCCCAGAGTATTTGCTGGAGGGGCAGGGGGGGAAGGATCATCCTACTCTGCTCTGGAGCTTGGTCCTTGGTGGGGCTGTTCACCATCTCCCATTGACCCAATGTCCTAGTGACGATGACCAGACAGAGAGGTTCGGCCTGGTGGTTCAGCTGGCTCAGTGCCTCTGTTGTGGGCCTTACACAGGGGAGTTACCTGCAGAAAATGGAGTGACAAGGCTGCAGACCCTCTGGCCTCACCCTCTTTCATGCTCTTTTTCCCAGGTAATTCCTCATGTAATGTTTCTTGCATTGGCAACAGGCTAAAATTTACTGTTAAATTAGTAACATTCATCTTTGTTGGGTTTGACCTAGCTGGAGCATGACTATAGGTATTAAGATGTTTATTTAAATGCAACTGTTCTTGCAATGTCTGTTTTCCCAAGTGATGAGACCAATTAGAGGCATTCTGAACTTGGCATAGAGCAGCAAAGAAGATAGAATCGAATCATACTAGTTCTGAAGACAGGAGCCAAACCCCTACCTCTCACCAACACAGTTGCATTTTTGTGCTCTTCAAGCATTTTTGCGAAGAGATGAAGCAGTGCTCTCACTTGGGACCTGGCTTTGCAAAATGCCGACAGCTTCCTGCAGTGTTACCTTCCATTACCACCGTTTTCCCCACTGCATCTCACCACAGACATTAGCTCCCGCTGAACCTGACAGAAATTAGGCTCAAAGCAAACGAGATTTTTTCCACAGACAGTGTTGAAGTTGAGAGGCAAAACCCTTCATCATGAGTTGTGGACAGTGGAAGCTTACACAAGGAGAGGCTGGAAAATTTCACAGAGAAGAATTCCACTGAGAGTTTCTAAGTACAGAGGAACTCCAGTTCAGGAAGTGCCTGAGCTGCCAGTAGTAAAGGGCTGGGAGAAACATCAGAGAAATACCATACATTTTTGTCCTGCTCACTTGATGCTCCCAAAACTGATCTTATTTTGGCACACTAACACCATTCTTATATAAGTTAAGCAGAAACATACTTTTCTGATCAACAGTGAGTTACCAATCATATCATCACATTGGCTCTGTTTTTTTTTTCTTTTCCTTTAATGTTGTCACTATGGTAAAATTATTTAGGCTAGATAGGAAACATTTCTATGAATCAGAGAATAGGCTTTTATCTGATTTAAGATATAGATCATAGGGACATTTGACTTATTGATCTCTGTGCCTATTGTCAAGAATTGTGATGATTAGTTATACACCTTTCTGTGCTAGCCATCACTATGGTCTCCATTTGTGCTCTTATTAAGCGTGACTTCTTGTTTAATTGTGGATAAATTTGATGTTTGGTCTGATTCAGCTCAAAAAGCACAGATAGAAGAAATCCAGTCTCAGGTCTCTATCTACCACTTATAGGCAGACCTGTGGGCTGGTGGGTTTTTTGTTGTTGTATTTTTTCTTTTTTTCTTTCATATTTTGCTACCTGAATGCCATGCAACCTGCAGAGGAACTGGGAAATGTTGAGCAAAATGCCAGAATAGGACAGAGAGAGAATGGAGAAACTGAAATTTATGCCACACACAACACTTGGATGACCTAAATCAAAGGAGAATGATATCAGAGATTCCAGTGCTCATGAAACTGCCAGCGCAGACAGCATCTACAAAAATGTAGAGGCCAAAAGCTGACAAAAACTAATCAAAACAGCAATTCTGGAACAGATTCTTCTGTATATATGAAGCATGTTTTGAAAAAGACGTGTATAAAATCCTGTGAACTGTCCTCAAGTCTCTGTCAAAGATTGAATCTTCACAAGCTGAAAAAAGAAATAACTTAAAAATAGATTTAAGAACAAATTGTGGAATGTTTGGAAATTTATTTAATGAGGCAGTTTCTAAAGTGCAGCACAAAACAAAGGTTATATAATGGGTGTCAGGATAATAAATCATGCCCACAATCTTCTCACGCTTCTGAGTCATTCAGCCTGCTGTCCTTTGGAGCTGTCACTTGAACAAAAGCACTGAAATGAACTAATTTTGTAACTTATCTCATTTCTCTTTCTTCAGGAAGCAATCTTTTCTCCAGAAGCGTCTAACTACAGGCTGAGAGAAGAGACAAATGTCAATAAGAAAGACCATTTGTTTTTAACATGAGCTGAAACTTTGAGATAGCTGTTCCTTGCCAGTTCTCCATCTTATTGGAGAGTACATCTACAGGACATTATGGAAGCATACCCAAGCTGGCTTGGATGTCAGAAGCCACTTAGTGTGCCTCCTCCCTGAAGCATCACAGTCTACTAACAGAAATTGTCCTTCCTCCAGCACACCGTAATACTTTCCCTAAGGCTAGCACACCTGTCTCCCTGGGCAGGACTGAATAACTCAAGGAAAAGAAGATGTCACACTTTGGACTGACAATAGAGTTTGAATGAGGATTGTCCTGTAGGCAGATGTTCCTTTTAAGCAGTGGTCTTCAGTGGGCTGGCGGTGTTCTTGCAGAATTTCAGGGCAGGTTGTTTTGGGTGCTCCCTGCTCACATCAGAAGACATGCATTTAGTTCCTCTCCTCTGTCCATTGAGGCTGAAACATTCTGAGGCCAGCAGCACTCTTACTATGTGCTCATGCTTTTCACAGTGATACTGGGGGCTTAGCAGCACTATGTAGCACAGATAAATAATAACAACCACCAATGTTTCTAATGAGAGGCCTCTTCAAAAGTGCAGAGAGGGTGCCAAGAAGATCCTGCCTGAACCGATGTGTTCCTGTTGGCCTACCTATCAGATTACTTTTTCCTTCTGCATTTGTAGAGAACCTATGACTTCATTCCATTTTTCCAAACAACTATTTTTCTTATTCATGAGCATTTATTTTCTTGGCAGTCACCAAAATTAAGGCAGACATTTGAGGGGAATTGGGTAAAGCTTCCTTCATTACCTCAGCCAGAGACATTTATGCTTCCAGCATTCTGGAAAGGTGTAACGGATTGAGGTACGTATGAAAACTGCATGAAGTCCTGAGCCTGAATAGGATTTTCAGTGAGGTGTCGATTATTCAGAATCACTAGTGGACAGGTAGACTCACAGCTCAATATTTTTGTTTCAGAGGAGAACTGTAAACAGAGGTTATTTGTGGTTAAAAGTCTAGGAGCAGGAGTAAGGTGCTCTGAAAACCAACCAAAATGCTTCTTGTAAAGATTTTAAAAACTCACAGAAATATGTAGAAGCTAATCTGAAAACTTTACAAAAAGAGCTAGTGAAACTTGAGAAGTAACAATGATTTCAGTCATTGTTGCCGTTGCCCAGTGTTTTAACATGAACAAGATATTGAAAACTTTATCTTTAGTAATTCTATGATTCTGAATAGTATCCCCATTGTCTCTCTCTTTGTTTTTGACATTTATGAATATTTCACATTTTCAATAAGACTGTGGAGAAAAGTCATTAGAATGAAATTCTCAAAGACTTACAAATCATGAGGCAAATAGATCTTAAAATTTGTATTAATTAATCTCTTCAATTTGAATGAAGCTGTTTGATTTTCTGAGCCTGAGTTATAATTTTGAATGCTTAAAATACTTTCTATTGCCCTGATCTTTTTTTGTAATCATGACAGAAACCATAGCTGTAGCCTTGGAGTGCAGATGGACCATAGTAAAGCAAAAAACAATACAAATTTATTTGCACACAATTAATTCAAATTTGTTAAAAAAGAAAAAAAAAAGTAATTTAACCAAAGCAGAGATCAAAGGGAAAGCCAACAGGATCAAGAACAGATGAATATGATATGTTTTAGTCTTACGATTACGTCTATTTTATTATTAGCAACAATAATTAAAAAAAACACAGGTAAACAGCATTCCATCCATTCCTGGATGGAATAATGATACAACAACTGGGAGAACAGAGATCTAATAAAAAAAGAACTTAAGAAATTGATGTTTCTTTATGTTTGTAAATATTTTGCTGATATTCAGTAAAATGCATAAATTTCTTAATTTAAAAATTTATGAGAGTCATTCAGGAATATCTAATGTACACTCTCTGGAATAAACTCCTTGTCTACTCCTTGCTAACTAAGTAATAAAAATGATTTAAGGTGAAGTCCCATTTGTTTGGGTGAACAGACATATTTTTAAGTAACTCTGTCACTGAAACTGATTAAATAGTCTATTGGAATGAACATAATTTTGCAAACATAAATAAAAGACCAAATTAGAGGCAATTACAGTACAGCTAATCTCAATAGACAACGTATCTTCACAATAAATTCAGAGTAAATAACTTCTGTTCAGCTTGTGACTAATGTTTCCTTTTCCACTGCCAATCTATCACACTAAGGAAAAGGTCTGAAAAATTGTGCTGGATGATTTTAAGGCTGTGTTTATATATGATCCCATCCATACTATCTCTAGACCTAGACATTCCAGTGCAGGCACTCAAGCTGGTGCACAACTTGCAAAAGAATGAAAATAAAACTTTTTTTAAAAAATGTCCAACAAAAAAAGGAGACCACTCTCTTCCTATATCAGAGAATATCAAGTATCCCAGAATCTACTATCTACGTACATTGCTTATCCTAATCTCATGCTACAGTAAATTTCCAGAAACAAGAGAATTTAGCCCTGAAATAAAAGGATCTGGAACACCTAGTAAAGAAACAAATACAGTCCCCTTCCTATCTACAAGGAAAAAAATAACATTCTTCTTGCAAGCTCTACTTGGTCCAAGGGTTAGTTCTGAAGAATGCAGAAGTCTCGAGAGGTGATGTCTTACTGGATGTTCCTCTTGCATAAAGGCGTTGGCTAATTGTGTTTTGTTTGTTTGTTTTGTTTTGGTTGGTTGGTTATTGTCGTTTTGTTTTGTTTTGTTCCTATACGCTATGTTGCCTTCTACAATGAAGAATGTCCTCAAGGTTTCTGAACATTGGGTAAGGAGAAGGACTGTGGCTATGGCTTAACCGTCTCACGATGGGGGAAGCTAGAGGACTTGAGGACACTAGATGGCTTTTACAGATTAGAAGGCATTGGAATTGGCATTTACATGGCACTCTGTGATCTTTTACAACACTGTGGTACACAGATCAAGAATTTAATCATGACAGGTTATGGTTAAAGATAATGGCAGTTGAGGCAGGTAGCTAACTGTGGAACATAAACTGATCCACTGACAGGAGAAGGCCTGAGCTGTGCTTGTTCCTTCCATGTTGTGTCTTTTTACAATGATAGAGGTCCTCCTGGGTTTGGAGCATATCACTTAGATGTTTGATTGCATCTGAATTGCATCTTATCTATTAATATGCAACACAAAGTCAATAATTTTCTTTCCAAAATTTGATCAGAAATATCAAAATGCATGGGGAATAATTTGTGCTAGAAGTGGGTGGCATTTGAATGCAGCATAGAGAAAATCAATTTAACAGTACTTACGGAAAACATAGATATCTTGCATTTTTGTATGCAAATGCTGTTATTACTTTGAGCCCTTTCTTATAAATATACAACAGCAATTGTGACTGTGAATATCCTGAATTTCACTCATATTCCTCAAAGGAAAATCTCAGCACTCAGATTAACTATATGAATTTATAACAGTGCCTGTAAGACTTCAAGTCTATGAACAAATACATAGAGCTTGTGTTAAGCATCTCGGAATTTTGCTGAAGGATTTTTCTTGGAATGCGGATTTTATACATTTTTCCCAGGTACAAGGCAACTTGTCTAAAATAAGCTTCAATTTTTGTACCATGTATATGTCCTGTATTCAGGGACTGTGCTCAAATTTGTGAATATAAATGGCCACGTCTCATCCTCAGGCCATGGTTTGCATCTGCAGTCCTTCCCTCCATCATATCTCCTCTGAGAATGGAGAGTTCCCACCTCACAGGAGGTAGAGGGCAGTCTTTGATCAGTGGGATATCCACGTCTGTCCCAGTATGTTGACTAGGAGGTCCTTTGGGCTAAGGGGCTTCCTAAAATTAATAAAGAAGAATGATTGCACACCAGCTACTGAGTCTGTGCCCAGTTTATTTTGCTAACTGGATTACTAATTTATAACTACTAGGCCAAGGCCAAGCCTCCTCTAACTCAAGAATATAGAGAAAAATACATTTTCATTCGAAATTATTACATTTGGTCGTAAAAGTATTGGGAAGATTTTTGATGGACGTATTGTATTTCTGTGTCTCAGATATTTTGGCAGGACAGAATTACCATTATTTCTCTGTTTATGACAGCTCTTGGACTTTCTTTACAGCCTACTGTTCATTAGTGACAGTGAAACCCTTCCTGCACTACAGCAAGATCACATGGGCCTGTCAGTTTTCTTCTCCCAAACCAAACCAGAGTTTCCCACATTTTTTAATTTCAGTGTATATATTTAGCCTTTTACTTCTCGACGTCCTTCAGCAAATTCATCTTACTGTGCAATCCTCAGTTTCTTCTACACCAGTATATCCCACTGTAACATATCAACACTTCATTCTTTTCTATGCTTTTAATTTTCCCTAACCCATTCTTTCTCTTTGGACATTGAATTGAGAGAGTCCTGAGATGGCAAGACGCAGGATGGGCAGAAAACTTCTGCATCAGAATTTGCTCACATTCTGCTGTCTCAGAGCTTTGGCAGAACAAATTCACGTATGCCTACCAAGTGCAAAGAAACATCTCAGCTATGCTCTCTCATTTGCACATAAACTGGAGCTGCTCCACACTGCATAATTGATTAAATATTAATCGGGCCAGAAGCTGACTATAAACACAGTTCTCATGGAAGAACTACATTTGGCAGATCAGTCACTGTTAGACACAATATTCACAGAGGTTGTCATGGTTTTGAGTACTGAAAGGTGATTCATCTGAAAGATCTACTCCTCTAGGCAGAAGAGCCCCATAAAATCATACGCATACACAGTTATAAATTTGTACTAGTCAATATTTAAATAAAGATGATGCTTCCAAATGGTTCTAGTATTCCAAAGAGGACAATGATTTTGGCAATAATTTTGTGGGTTTTTTTAGAGATAAGAATGTGATTTTAGGTATTCTCATCTCCTGGAATTCTTCTGAGTGTGCTCATCATGGAAAGGAACACAAGCGTCTGGGTACTTCTTAAGAAGGTAGTTGAGAGCATAGTGTGTCTTTAATAACCATCTGTTTTCAATAACTGAAATAGGTGTGCAGGGAAAGGAAGATGCTGCACATTTAAAATGCTGCAGCCAATGCTTCTGATGAAGTCATCCTAACACACTCAGATACAGAGTACTTTACATGGACATATCTGATCGCTTTTTATCTTGGTCTTGAAGAAACCCTGTTCTCTCCACCTGTGTGTGACAAGAATCCTTTGAGAGCTCAGTAAACAATGAGACTGAGATTTTTTTTGACATCTCTGTCTGCCACCAAAAACATGCCAAGTGGGGCTGGCGTTACCCATGTGTGCATGAAGGAGACCAAGGTGAGTGGCACAGTTAGTGGGCAAGACACTCTTCTGTGAGACAAGCAGCAGAAAAGTAGTGGAAATACAGAGCTGTTGTTCTTAAAACATTATGTCACACCCTCTTTTTCTGTTACTGTGAGGTGAGCACAGAGAAATAAATGGCATGTTCCATTTCTATAAGAATAAAAGTCAAGGAAAATGCCCTTATGATCTTGGCTGAAGACTTCACTAGCCATGAAAGACAAGCAACATTTCAAAGGAAATTAATATCTTTTACACTCAAAAATAAGAAAAATCCAAGGAAATTATCAATTTTTGTCTGAAGAAAATCAGTGTAGAGTTAAAACATTTTTTTATATATATTTTGAAACATCTGGTTTGACTAAAAGTGAAAGTTCTTATGGGTGTCCAAACAGCATAAAATTGGTTAAGAAAAAAAAAGTAATTTATTTGAAACTTTGCAATCAATGGTTCATGGTAAGATTTTCAGTGATTTTTAGTTTTATTTGTATTTACATTATCCTCTCTAAAGCTATCTTAAAGCTTATTTTTTTTATACTTTTTAAAGCCTATTTTCATTACAGATGCTTCTCACATGGATGTTATTTAATCTTTGTAGGTTAGATTTTATGTTAGTCTGACCCTTTTAATTATATGTAGACAGTGCAGCACATCACAGTGGAACCAGTTATTTTTAATTCATAATGAATTAACTAATTAAAATTTGGAGCACAAACCAAAAGAGATGAGGACAGGGAAACAATATCACTTGAAAAATAATGCTTTCCCATTACAGTTTGTAATATTTTCTTTAAAGTTAGGTTACATGAACACGAAGAAATGAAATTAGGTTTGTCATTTATTGGAAGTAAAATAGTTTTCCTCTAAAAAGGTATTATCAGAATAGTAATAAAAAGAGGGTATCTTCCTGAAGCATTCCCCAGTGGAAAGAAATAAAAATTGCTAAAGAAGTGAAATTTTGAAGGCTTATCACTCAATTAGATAAGAGATAGACAATATATTCATTCCACATACTTTTTCCCTGTTTGGAAGCCAGTTGTCATTTTTATGGGTGTGCCTACTGTTGCCAGTGTTTTGCCACCTAGGCAACATCTCAGCCTTGAAGATCAGGAATTAGCATCTCTACTTTGCTCCTTTTTCCATTCCTAGGCTAATGAGCTTTGACTGCTAAAAGTGGAGGAGGAATTATTCTCTCACAGAGAGAGGAAATTCTAAAGAGAGCTTTTTGTTCAGATGTTCTCATTTGTAGACAATAGCATGCAGGTGTACTCTGATAATGAATGGTTCTTTCCCTATACTGCTGAAACAGCCATTAATAGTCATTACAGACAGGTGACACTCTTGAGACCCTGTAATCTGGAATGAAAATGTTATCAGTTGCACCACAGAGCAACGCAGAGGAACTTTGACACTTGGCTTAATGATCATGGTTGATGACAGTTATTGGTTTTTGAAAGTCATTAGTGAATGTAAACTTTTGATATTCACAATAATTTCTGAGGTAATTAGATCTTAAATGTACTATTCAGCAAAGTTTTCATAATATAATGTTAAAATCTACCTTAAGATGTACAGCCACAAAGACATTTTTATTTTATGTGAATTTCACTCCATTTAGCTATCTCATAAGAAAAACAACAACAACAACAAAACAAACAAAAAAAATTGCAGCCCTAAAATACCAATTGTATTTTTTTTTTTTTTGTCTTATGTTTTCACCATTATCCCTTCATCTGAGTTTCAAACCCTTGCAAAACTCAAAAATTCTTAGTGGAAAAGACTAAATTAGTATTTCTCAATCAGAAGTTTGAAATTTTCCATCATCACCATGTTAGTTGAGATCTTTAGTTAAGTAAGTCCCAAAGCTTCATATTGCTCAGAACTGGATGCCAACACTAGCGGTGCTTTTGCATTCTGCTCTGTCCATCTGCTTCCAGATGTTGGAGACAGGAGCCTTGCTTAGATGGATCTTTGACCTAATACAAAGGTTCCCTTTACATTTTCTTCTTCTTCACATGCCATTCAAAGAATAAAATTAAAGTTCTGTTTTCCAAGACTTTGCCATCTAAGACAATAGACATATGGAAAGAAACAAATGGAAAATACAAGAAATCAGTGACACAGCATCAACCAATGTGAGTGGCAGTAAAAACACTGATGGAGCAGCTTTGCATCAATAAGGTTTTTTCTTGGCATTAGGGCCAGAAATGTTTTAAGACCAGACTTGGAGGAGAAAAATGAGGCAATTTAGCTGGTGTTTACAAAAAAATAAAATAAAATCCTCTGGAGTGTGAGGAAAGATGAAAATGCTCATTTGCTCTAAATTAGGAATAAGGGATTTCACTTTGTTTTCTCGCAAAGTTTCTGACCAAAATTGCTGATATGCATCCTTTCCCATAGTGTTCTGTTACTCAAAATAAAACCTCAGAGTAAATCCTTTTTCCTCTGCATCACCACTGTACATTTTCAGAGGCTCAAACTAAGGAATTTTTTATGGTCTTGAATGCTTTTTTGCTTAAGGGATATTCTACACCTCCAGAACAACTTGGTGCGACTGTTACAAGCGTACAAGCTACAAGAGTAGGAACTGAGGAGAAAAATGCCTCTCTAATAGAGAAAAAAAGAAAGGAAAGGGAAAAGAAGGAAAAGGAAAGGTATACAGAAAAAAAAAAAAACATGAAAAATGCAGGAGATCAGGAGGTAAGAAGTAAAAGCTGATGCTACAGCAGATGTGGCAAAGTCCTCATCAGACTAACTGAATTTCTAATGCACAGCATGTAGGGGCCTATAAACTGTGTATTAAGAGGAAAGGGGAGGAGAGGAGAAAATCAAAAACAACCCCCCCCCCCCCAAAAAAAAAAAAACCACAAAAAAAAAAAAAAAAAAAAAAACAAAAAAAAAAAAAAAAAGAGAGAGAGAGAGAGAGAGAGAAGAAGGTCCTGATCTGACTTCATGGAGAAACAATAAGGCATCAAAAACCATCACAAAGTCTTGAGAGACAGCCTCAGCTCTCCCTGTTTGCAGTGCTTGCTTGGTATTCCCAGGGCTGATTTTCTGCATGCTTACAGGACAGGAATTACTCTTTTCCCACTTATGAGTCTTCACTTGCCCTTCACAGTGTAGTTTGTGAGGAGACCTAATTGACCATTCTGTTGGCTCTTCAGGAAACATCCTTGTGTCAGGAAGGAATTGCCCCTTCAGTCAGCAACGTCAGCTGCAGGTTTCAGTGGCTGTCCACTGGCATGCAAGAAATAAAGCCCTTTTTTCCCTTCTGCTAGAAATGTCTCTTTTGTTGGGGGATAACAGAGAACATGAGCAGAAACTGCTGGGACTACTGGCATGGGAAAGCTGGGAGCTGTTGTGGGAGAGCAATTCAAAAATACCCTCACTTTCATCAGTCGAGGGTTCCACCCCCAGTCGCTAAAAGTGCTCTGCAGATTGTTCCGTACTTACCATCTGCATGCCCACATGAAGCTTTCGGACTTCTGCTGCTTCCTCCTTGCCACACAGGGGAAGTTACATGAATAAAGCTACTTGGTGTTTCTCCTAGGCCCCACAAATCTTTCTCACTTGATTTCAGAGAATCACAGAATCACAGAATTGCTCAGGTTGGAAAAGACCATCAAGATCATCAAGTCCAACCACAACCTAACCATACTACCCTAACTCTAACAACCCACTGCTAAATCATGTCCCTGAGCACCACATCCAAATGGTTTTTAAATACATTCAGGGATGGTGACTTAACCACCTCCCTGGGGAGCCTGTTCCAGTGTTTAACAACCCTTTCTGTAAAGAAGGTTTTCCCGATATCCATCCTAAACCTCCCCTGGCGCAGCTTGAGGCCATTTCACCGTCCTGTAACCTGTCACCAGTGAGAAGAGACCAACCCCGCTCTCACTGCAATCACCTTTCAGGTATTTGAAGAGAGCAATGACGTCTCCCCTCAGCCTCCTCTTCCCCAGACTAAACAGCCCCAGTTCCTTCAGTCGTTTCTTGTAGGGAATATTCTCCAAGCCCTTCCCCTGCCTTGTTGCCCTTCTTTGGACCTGCTCCAGCACCTCAATGTCCTTTCTGTATTGAGGCGCCCAAAACTGAACACAGTACTCAAGGTGGGGTCTCACCAGTGCCGAGTACAGGGACAGGATTCCTTCCCTAGTCCTGCTCACCACACCATTCCTGATACAAGCCAGGATGCCTTTGGCCTTCTTGGCCACCTGGGCACACTGCTGGCTCATATTCAGCTGACTGTCCATCAGCACACCAAGGTCCCTTTCCATCAGGCAGCTTTCCAGCCACTCCTCCCCAAGCCTGTAGGGTTGCCTGGGGTTGCTGTGACCAAAGTGAAAGATCTGAGACTTGGCCCTATTGAAACTCATATGGTTTACCTTGGCCCATTGTTCCAGTCTATCCAAGTCCCTCTGTAGTGCCTTTTTACCCTCTGGCAGATCAACTTTCTCTGCCAACATGGTGTTACCTGCAAACATACTGAGGGTGCACTCAATCACCTCATAAAAATCATTAATAAAGATGTTGAATAGAAGCGGCCCCAGCACCAAGCCCTGGGGGACATTTGTAAGAGTCTGTTTTTATCTGATGTCTCAAGGTGAAAGGCAGCAGCTAGACTGTGATCTACTATCCTTTAATGAAGACAGAAATCTCTTAGCCTCACATCTTTCCAGCACAGAGATTTAGCTGCCTGCCTATTACACGTGCATATAAAGACACTTTATGGGCAGTATTTTCATTGTATATCCACTTTAGGACTTCCCAGAAGTTCAGGTGCTGATAAACACCTCAATGATTGTTAATGCATCAGTAAGCTGTCTGTTTACTGGTGAGTAGGGTTTATCAGACATTTTTTCCCACTGATGTATGAATTTAAATGTCAGAAAGGAGTATCTTAGTTTTAGGAGGTTTTACGTGTTCTTTCCATGCAGTAGCTTCTATCAATGTACCTGATAATGTGTGTGGATAATTCACACATACACACAAAAAAAAATTTTAAATGGCTTGGAGTAGTTAATATCCAGTAAATAATGCACTGCAACTCTAGACAGTGGTTTCAGTGGTTAGTTATCCTTCCTGTTAAAAACGTGAATCTTATTTCCACTGCAAAGGCATTATCTATGGCATCTAGTTACTTAAACTCATTATGGTTGTATGGCCTGGTCTGAAGACCTCGTTACCCTTTAACCCTCTATTGCCCATTAAAGATCTTTTCAGATACAACTTAGTCTTTGTTTCTTTTTCCAGTTTGGTAACGAAGGTCTCTGTAATGCAGAACAGTGTCATACAGTCTATTCAGCAGAAATGACTCTGAACTTTAAGGTGCATTTTTCCCCTGCACTCAAGGAAGGGAACAGGTCTATCCCAGATTCTCTGATAGTTACACAGATCTGCTCCATATGGGAGGCAGACCATTAGTGCAATGCTGTGCTCAGCTCAGGAGTCTCTGTTTCTAAAAGGATGGGATGGTTCAAAAAATGTGCAAATACTTGGATTCTACAACATAACTGAGGTATTAAGGTTTCTGCATATTATTAGTTAATGATAAGAGGGGTAAGAAAGGATTCTATTGTAATGTAGAAGTACCAGAATAAGGAAAAGATAGCTGATGTGTTCTTAGGTGTCTTTTTCCTCATGTGCAGAGGAATAACAAGATTCTGAACCTTAAAGTTGAAGTCATGTACATTCAACCTTGAAATCAGATGTGATTTTCTAGTAATAAAGATAATTTGCTATTGGAAAAACTGGAGGTTACATAGTGAAGAGATACACTTTCCATTGCATCAGAGTCTTTAAAATGAGATTATGTGTCTTGAAAAGAACATATAATTCTTTAATTTGGCTTCTGGGAAAAATATATATGCATAGATTACATAGTAGGGAAAACAGATTAGGTATTTAGAACAATCACTACTGATTTTACAGTTGAGGACTAGGAATAAACCAATTCGATGTGCAACATAATAGACTTGGTTGGAATAATTTTAAGAGGAGAGTGGGAGCACAGCAAAAGGTGTGGTACTGAAAGCAGGTTCCAAGGGACTGCCAATGTCAAGGAAGCAGTGCTTGGATGTATTAAACTTTCTATATTTTGTCCTTAATTAAGATTTCAGTGATGTTTGAAATACCTGTACAATAAAAGCGCGATTCAGAATTTAGTGCTTGTGATACCAAATTAGACTGAACTGCTTTTTAAAGGTAAACACCATTAATTCTTTACAATTTGTTTTCTTTGGTATAAACTCAGAGGATATACTTAAATCTCTTCAGTTGCTTTAATATTTGTATTTTTACGTTTGCTTTAGGAAATTAACTATATCTTGATGCCTATCATTACCTTAATTCAGTGGTACCTATGTCACTTTTTTTTCACTCAGGTGGTGCTCAAGTGTAATTTCTCTTCTACAGCTCTCCTTTTCTCCTCAAGTGGTTACAGAGACTTGGAATTCCCCAGAGCTTCTGACCTCTCAGTCACCCATAAGCAGCAATGTAAAAAAGAACAATTTTATTTTTCAATTCCTAAGGCTTCATGGCAAGGTTTCTGAAAGATTTTTCATTTCCTCCTTTTTCAGTCTTTGCTCAAAAGTGTACTGTAGAAATAGGCTTTTCCTCTGTTCTGCCAGTTACTGTTTCACCCCATTCAAAATTTCTTTTGCTCCTTGAAAACCAGACATATAATGTTCGGTAGAATCAAAGTGCACCATTTATAAAGAGCCCTCAATTTTCAAAATGCTGTGCAGCGTTTTAACCATATCATATCCATTAAAATCAACTCCTGAATCAAAGACTGTACTCTTACTGTCAGAAAACCTCTCTTATTGAGAGATCACTCTGGATGCACCAACCTGCAACAATAACTCTGCTATTTCATATATGAGAATCACCTGTAGGTTGTAAAGCACTCACAGAATATGCTCTTTCACCCCTTCCTTTCTGTCAACACAAAGTGTTTCTTATTTAGCTTTCTCTATGCCTCTTAAGGCCACTGCTGAGACATGGCCACAGAAGGTGAGGTTACCAGTGTGTGCTGATAATAATGGGTGAGATATTTTCTCTGAAAATGAGAAAGAGAATAGAATATACATTTTGATATTTTTCTTATTTTACTTATTATATCCTATTAATATGCATATGATATGATATGCACATGATAAAGATGTATATTAATAAAATCACTAATATATACACATGTAAAATTGTGACCTGACTTATAAGTGAAAGGTTGTCTTTCCTTTCCTGTGACTGCTTAAGGGTCTTGACTTCTCAGGATAATGGGAGGCTTTTGGGGAAGGCTTGGTGCCTCCCATATTAGCATTGGATAAACTTTTCAAGGCTTTCTGCAGAGATTTGTGCTAATCAACCCCTCCACACACCAACAAGCATCATTCAAAGATTCAAACTAACGCAAAACCCTACTCTGCATTTGGGTTTCTTACTGTTCTTTCAAAGGCTCCATGGATGAGCCTCCAAATCATTTCATCTTCCTCCCTCTCCCCCTCCCCGTACATTGTAGGCATTGTGGTATGCAGAGAAAGATGCAGCCATTGTTTTCTGGATGAGAATTTACAGAAATGGCCATGAGAAGCGCCCTGTCCATTCACCTCCACCCTGATCATCTTTGGCCAAATGATGAAGTTAAGAAAGCATTGGTAGTGCAAATGCTGGGTGGAAGGAGATTACTTTGTCTGCTTTGTCAGTAGGGCAAGGGAAAAAGAATATATACATCTAAAAATATAGTCACAAAAATCAACAGTAAAACTGATTCGCTTTAGTGAGTTCATAGTGATGCCCTTTCTGCTTTAGGCTCTGCTATAAAAATAAAATCTCCACAAATGCATACAAATAAGATTGTTGCATTGTACTGACACATACATATAGTTGCATTGTATGGACAGGTAAGAAATCCTTTGATGATGAGGCAGTGACTGCTGGGGCAATAGGAGAAGGCAAAAGGGAAACTCAAGGGAAACACTTAAAAGGAATTAAGGAGTTATCCTCTAAGTAAGTGACAAGACCAGGTGCACAGCTGAAGTGCCTCTACGCCAATGCACGCAGCCTGGGAAACAAACAGGAGGAGCTGTAAGCCACTGTGCTACTAGAAAGCCATTATATAGTTGCCTTTACTGAAACCTGGTGAGGTGATTCCCATGACTGAAGTGTGGCAATCAACATCTACAAGCTGCTCAGAAGGGACAGGAGAAGAAGGGGAGAGGGTGTTAGTATCTACATCAGGAAAGGAATAGAATGTGAAAAGCTGCCCCTAAAGAATAGTCATGAGCAAGTCGAAAGCATATGGGTGACAGTTAGAGGCCAAGGCAGCAAAGGGAGCCTTGTGATTGCTCTCTACTACTGGGACCTGCTGGTCAAACTGAAGAGCAAGAAGAAAATGCACAGACAGCAGAAACAGGGACAGGTATCATGGGAAGAGTATAAGGAAGCTGCTAGGCTGTGTAGGAATAAGGCCAGGAAAGCCAAGGCCCAGCCTGAACTAAACTTGGCAAGGGATGCCAAGAAGAACAAGAAAGACTTCTACAGGTACCTCAATCAGAACAGGCAATTCCAAGAGGGTGTACTCTCCCCAGCGAGTGACACAGGCAATCTGGTAATGACAGACAAGGAGAAGGCTGAGGTACTCAACAACTTTTTTGCCTCCATCTTCTCTGATAACTGCTTGCCACACAGCCCTTGAATGATTGATTGATTTGGAAGGAGGATGTTTGGGGAAGCAACATCCCTCACACTGTGAGTGAAGATCAGGTTCATGACCACCTGAGAAACCTGAACATCCACAAGTCTAATCACAACCCTTTGGCTGCAACCAGCCAACCAGTTCTTAATCCACCAAACAGTTCATCCTTCAAATCCATACCTCTCCAATTTGGAGAGAAGGATGGGGTGAGGGACCCTGTCAAAGGCTGTACTGGTGATATCCTCAGAACTGTGTCCAGATGTGGAGTCCTCAGTACAGGAGAGACATGGATCTGCTGGAGCTTGTCCAGAGAAGGGCCACAAAAATGATTTGAGAGATCAAGGCTGAAAGATCTGGGGCTGTTCAGCCTGGAGAAGAGAAGGCTCTGAGGTGACCTGGTAGCAGCTGTACAGTATCTAAAGGGGAGTTACAGGAAAGAAGGGGACCATCTTTAGCAGAGTCTGTTATGATAGCACAAGGGGAAATGGTTTCAGACTTGAAGAGGGGACATTTATGTCGGATTTAAAGAAAAAGTCTTTTACAGTGGTGAGGCACTGAAACAGACTGCCCAGAGGTGTGGTAGATTCCCCATTCCTGGAGACATTCAAGGCCAGGCTGGACCAGTCTCTGAGCAACCTGATCTAGCTGTGCACGTCCCTGTTCATTGCAGGGGAGTTGGAATAGATGACCTTAAAAAGGTCCCTTCCAGGAAAGAAATCTTTCCTTTTGTATTACATTGCTGGTTATAATTACGCTATGTTTTCACACAGCATTTATTTCTAGTATAGCAGCATTGCCATGGCAACCCCAAAGAATGCCAATATATATGCATGTTAGAGCTAATTCTTTATTAAAGGATGAAAAAAAGAAAAACGGAGTCAAGAATGTGCTAGAGAGATCTGCCTGTGTTGTGCACACAACAGGATATTTGTACAAACCTCAGGGCATTTTTCTCTGAGGTTGCAATAAAATACACAACTTTTGATTTCTTATTTTTTCTTTTATTCCATTGTACTTATTTGACTTAGCTGCAGTCCTAGAAGGAATTTTGGCTGAACACACTTGTATTGCAACAGGGCTGAATTTGATTCACTCCTTAACACTGGGCCACAAAGATGATTGGCGTAGAGCATCTCCAATAAGAAGAAAGGCTGAGAGCCTTACATCTAATCAATGTATGGAAATATCTAATGGGCAGGAGCCAAGTGGATATGACTGGTCTCTTTTCAGCAGTGTCCAGTGGCAGAACAAGAGGCAGTGGGCACAAATTGGAACATAGGAAGTTCCATAGAAACATGAGAAAAAACTTCTTACTGTGAGGGTGACAGAGCACTGGAACAAGCTGCCAGAAAGGCTGTGGAGTCTCCTTCTCTCAAGATATTCAATTCCACCTGGATTATTTCCTGTGTAAGCTGCGGTAGGGAACATGCTTCAGCAAGGGGTTGGACTAGGTGATCTAAAGAGATCCCTTTCAATCCCTATGATTCTGTGATTCTGTGAATTTCCTGAGCTTGCCTCTTACAGCCAGACAGAGAGCCAATGTGCCCTTGGTGTCCTGAATGTTATTGTTTCTGTTGGAAGAGCTGCAGGAAGTAAAGCTATAAAAAGTCCAAACTCAGCACTGTAGACAGTGCAGAGACCCAGGGGCTGGCATGGGGGATGAACAGGAGCCCCTTCCTCTGCTATCTTCATGCCTCCCCAGCACAGAAGCAGCTGTGTCTGTTCTCAGAGGCATGTCCTCATGCTTCCACTGCAAGCATCAAGACTCCTACAGAGAGGCCTGTTCCTTTGGGCTGGAAGTGATGCTTTAGGTCATCACTACTGTTAACGGTCTCCTGGAACTTGAGTAGCATCATCAAAAAACTCAGAGCAGGACCAGATGTGAGACTGCTTTGCAAAAAGCTGAATGAAGTGGTGGTTTTAGTCTTCTTTATGTTGCCCTCACTGTGGAAAGTTGCCAACATTTTAGACTCTTCACAGAATAGAGAACATAATCTAGACTTCATTAATAATCATAATAATAATACACTCAAAGTATTCAAAAGGTTGCTCTTATTGCTCTGCTGAAAGCGAAATTGTTGACCTTTCCTTCTGTCCTGTTTTATAAAACTTAGTTTTATTTGACTCATTAAAATGACTAAACAGCAAGTGGAAGACTGTAACAGTACACTAAAGTGGGAGGAAAAATCAAATGTCAGACAAGAGCTGCCTGAGAAAAAGAATGAAAGACCATCTTTTGTGTCATGGATAGAGTCAAAGTTAAAGTTGTCATGGAAACCTTAATTCTGCTTTTTGTGATTTTTTTTTAATTAAGATGTTAGCCTCCTCATTGTGTCAAAATCAATGGGAATTTTGAATCCTATCAATTAGTCAGTAGGTTTTCTCTTCTTTGTCTCTTGTCATTTGACATATGATATAATAGAATCTGAACCTTCTTTCTTGAAGAGCATTTATGCAATGTACAGGAAAAATGATAAGGTTAAAGTAAAAAGATCTCTCAGCAATCATTTGAGGAATGGGAAGGTTGTAACAAATGGGAGCGCAGTGGCCCTTCTGTATGGCTTTGAATAACATCCTTGCCAAGATAATACCATATTCACTGGACTGATTTTAAATAGCTGACTTCAGAGTACCATCTGCATGCTGTGGCAGTTTATGATTCTAATTATCTGGGATTGCTATTCAGGCTGATGAATTGTATGAAGAATTCTGCTTTCCATCAAGTCATTCTTCTTGTAGAACAGATAGCATGATAATTAAGTAGCGCTAGCTGGCTCTGAATGTGGATAATTCATAGCAATTAATTCTAATAAACAAACAACATAGAATTTATCTTAAAAATAATAAAAAAGATTTCCTTAAAATAGAGTATCTTGTTCTGTACTTCATCCGTGCTCTTTGACACATTCTAACAAGAAAAAAAACAGAGAAGGTATTTGTGAGGGTTCAGCTTTCCTATTTTGTTAGTTTTGTTAGGGAGTGTTAAACATATTGAGCTAATATGTTAATATGAAGCTGCTCCTTCTTAACAAAGAAATTAAATACTTTAGAAACACATGGACTGAAGATAACCAGGACAGCAGACTGGCTGAGGTCATACACAAGTGGTACATATTCAGTAATCAGTTTATCACAAACTACATTATACACCGTAAATCAGCATTCACTTTGTATGATTAAAGTATTTACTAGAAGAGGTAATAGGATTATTCAATGCCAGATACACAGGGGAACGTTAGCTGCACTCAGATTCCAAGGGCATAACATAATAAATAACTGGGAAGTTCAGAACTGGCCAGTTGCCATCTCTCAGTCATGAAGGCTGTAGGCACAATGAGTTCGGCAACATAAAATATTTTCTGTGTGCATTGCGTCATGATACTTGCACACAACTTTTCAAGAGCCATTTAATAAACCTCCATGATGAGGCAAATACTGGTGTTTCATGTGAGCTTTGACGAAGTCTGTGAGAGTGTAGGAAAGAGTCCTTCTTGACTGGTGGTGTCAATTAACTCTAGAAGTGAATGTTACAATCATTATGGAAAAGACTTCTTTTAAATAAAAGTGCAATTTAAGAGTGTTTTGTGCAAGATTTTTATTCTGAAATACATATAGAAAAAGTATCTACTGAATCGCTTCTTCAGTCTTGAATGCCATTGTGCTTCAAAATCCATTCATGCACTCACTTAGGAAAAGAAAGATTTCCAAAGAACATGTGATAAATCCTCTATAGGCTTCTACAGCCTTCTTTTAGGCTTGGTAAATGTAATGCTCTAAATCATGTTCTAAGCTGTAAGTATTCAAGTCAGTAGCACCTATAGATAGGCTGCTTTTGTTGTTGATCCAACCAAGAAATCACTGAGTTAGTATCGATATTTACCATACTTACATTTATTCAGTTAATTCCATTGGAGAAAATGTTGACTGCATTTAGCCTTGTATTTAAATATGCTCTAGCAGAATAATACAAGGCATTATGTGGTTATATTTTGTACTGTAAGGATATTAAAGATAATTTATTAGATTACTGAACATCTATAGCAAAGGGATTTGAACTTCACCATTGTAAATTGTGTACAGCATTTTCTACTGTGTGATGAGAACAGATGAAGTTCCCTTTTTCCTGTAAGCTTTAATTTTATTTTCCTACTATTTTTGGACTTGGTACTTATCTTCTTTTCCCTCCAGTTCTTAAAAAGATGGGGGGAAAAGATAGAAAAATAAAAATAAAGACAACAAAGACAAAATATTGGAATTATTTGCTTTCCCCCCATCTTTTAGCAGTTTGGGAGCTTAAAACATAGGCTATGTCAGCAGCCAACATTAATCTCATTAAGGAGGTTCTCAAAGGATTGCCTTGTCCTGCAGAACACATTCTGTTCTCCACATTTGTTAGCAAACTACTAAATATTTTACATTGTCACAAGATTGGAATACATAAACAGGTGCACCTGCCTTTCTTCTTCTCTCCTTCTTGTCAAAACATGTTCTGATCGTCATGAAGGAAAACCTAGGTGGATTTTGTCCATTGGCAGAGAAGTTAGATATAAAGGGGGGAGGGGAGGGGGAGAAGAAAAGGATTTTTTTAAAGGAAGGGACTATAAGAGCATAAATACTGCATTTAGAAAAGAAAATGGAAATCAAAATGATAGGTCACCATGGCTGTGACTCATGTAACAGAGATCTACAAGGTGTTTTTTTCAAGAACCACACAGAAGGTCTTGCTTCCCCCCCCCACAGGCTGCTGAATGTGCCGTGTTGCACTGTGCCATCTTTCCTTGCAATATGTACCTTCTTCTAACAATTCTCAGATAAACAGAATAGTTGCTAGATTTATTTTGCATATGGAATGAGATAGTAATTTAAAAGCCCTGTAACTTTTTCATTTTGAACTTAAGGGACACATTTCCATTTGTTTCAGTGGCATATCAGTTAGTTTAAAAAAAAAATTAAAAAGGTTTTCTTCTTATTTCTTGAAAGACAGAATTTACCACTAACAGTGTGATTGATGCAATAAGTCTGTGTTTACTGGAAGGGATTCAATGTTCTGACAAAGCATTTTAGTGAAAGGTGATTCTTTCTACTTCAGTAGAACTATTTATTTTCTAAAAAACCCTGCCATTGTTGAGCATCCCATTTCCACTTATCAGACATTTTGAAACACAAATAACTGTAATTTTAATAAAGGGAAATGATGTTAATGCCCTTAGCAGTTTTCTCAGTCAGAATGAGCCTGGCATAATTTTCTTAAGTGCTGATGCTTTAAGCATCAATTCTCTTTCCATTTAATTTGCTTCCACTGACAGTTCATACCTGGATTAGTGGCTCACAGTCCTTTGTATTGAGTGGTCTCTTTTGAATGGAATTGTTTGTGGTTTGTCTTATAGGCACTTTGAAGTTGGAAAATCTATGTTGCGAGTGGGCTTCTCTTTTTATTCAGATGATTTTACTATCTCAGCTTTGATTTATAATATCTAGTTTTGACCTCAGATGTTCTCAAGAGCTGGTGTTAGAATTAGCATCCTCTGCCACAAGCTCTACATTTAAATGTACATGCATTTCTTGTGGCTTCTTAAATCTGAAAACAGCATAAATAAAAGTCATCTTTCCCAATTGCTTGTTGTAATGTTCTGTGAATTTGTATTCCAAATTATGTCTTTCATATCCTGTGATACTTACCCAGAATGAATTATCATGCAGTGGAAGAGTGCATCACCCTAAGTTTCTCATAGCTATCGTTATATTGTGTAAGCAGCTCTCCCTGACAAAGGGAAGGCTGTGTTAGACATTATTACTCCATAGATGCTGGAATGCATCGGTGCTGGTCTGAAGCACAAAAACATTTAAACAGAAGCAGAGGAGAATGGGCCACGTGATGTAAACGTTTCTTTTTATTCCTTTACTGAGTAAGCTCTTGGGAAATTCTTTTTGATTTCTTGAGACTGGTACTTGATTCAAGAAAGCCCACTGGAGCCTTTTTATTATCAGGTTCATTTTAACTAGCATTTTGCTTCAGCAGTACTCCAAATGCTTTATTATCTGTTTTTATTAAGCATTACAATGAGAAGGTAGAACTGATTATTCTTCCTCCATCCACTGCAGATTGATTTGGCCTCATGCATTACAATGCGCTCTTCCTGCCGCTTCTCCTGCGGCAGCTGTGGGTTCGCAGATGAGGGCTGCGTGCTTTGTAACTTCATCTTGCATTCACAGACTGATCTGTGGCCTTCCCACAGCTGGAGTGACAGATGTTATAAAAAGGAGAGAGGCAGTGAAGAGACTATGGTCGTTATTAATTTTAATTATTAATAATTATTAATTCTTAGATTACCACCCTGGCAACCTACTCTGGAGGGGATTTGATTTTTTGTGGCTTGTATATTAAAAAAAAACAGACAGGGCAGACTCTCCAAGGGTCATCCCAACACTTGTGACCTGTTTGACAAAACATCAAGATACTCCAGGGAGAATCTGGACCAGCGTCACATCACATGTCCCCATATTCAATCAGTTTTCAAAACAATACTAAAAGAGAAAAAAAAAAAAAAGGAAAAAATATTCAATGCATGCATCTGGTAGTTGAGATAGTTTTCTCAAGAGTCAGTTTTGACAAGATTTATCTGTATCTATTTTACTCCCCATTGATGACCTTCAAATATTTTGCAAAATAATTCTCAGAGAGACTTTGGGATTTCCTACCTGCAACCAACTCAGTTACAGCAGCAGATGACCTTCTTGGCTGCACTACAGCTTGCACTGTATGTCAGAAGAAGAGAAATATAAAATCTTCGTGAACAGGAAAATGCTCTCTCCATGAATGTCAGAAGAAACCTTCAAACATGACATGTGCTGTCCCATTTGCTATACTTCAGATGTCAAATTTTCTTCATTGGCATTCTTCTGCAGCTGTTAGTATAGTTCGTTTTTCTAAGAGAAACACTCGTGTTTGCTTAGGAAGGTGAGGAAAACATCTTCCAAAAACTGTTTGACTAGACTCAGATGATACCTTACCATCATATTGATTAATATAATACAGTATTCAGATTTTTTTCCCCAATATCTTCATATTTTATGCATGCAGCATCCATGATAAGACTTTATGTTAAACATTAAACTTTTGGCAGCCTCATTGGAAGTACCTTGACTAGGAGATCTGAAGCCTCAAATTTGCTAGCCTGCAGGCACAAAGTGAAATGGATCTCTTTATTCAGTTATTTTCCAAGTTGGATTTAAAGGAAAAGTGTACTGAAGATAAACCTCCAAAGTACCTCAGGGGAAAAATCTGAAACACTGTTTTTTTTGTTTGTTTGTTTGTTTGTTTTATTTGTTATAGTGAAGTCTCATCTAAGAGGCAACAAAACTATGAATCTGAGAAGAGGAAAATATTCTGAACAACAGTAAAATATAAGAGGTCAAACTATAGAATAACCTACCAGGAAAACATTACTCCTGGTACCTCCTCTATGGAAATCAGATTTGACAAATAATCATTAGAAATACACAGTGTAGATCAATGCTTCTCTGTCCTTAGGGGATATGGTAAGCTTCCGACCATGAATACTGCTAGAGCTTTGTATTTTCAGTCCTGTTTTATTGCCTTGATGATTTTCTAAATTAGAGTGATGGATGTGGGGAGAGCTGAGTACTCTTAGGGTTTGATATTTTTACAACCTCTCTCCTTTTACAGGTATTTTAAATTGAGGTGGGAAAGTGTAATATTGCTTTATGTTCACACAATGTTTTCTAAACCAAAGCACACTGCAAGCTCTACACAAGCAAGCATTTCTGTTCCCTCCCATCAAGATGCAGCAACCTTCAGCACCAATGTGGAAAGCCATATAAAAAGTTTAAAGGGATACTTGCAAATAATTAATAATAGGATTTTGCAAATAATTGTGCATACAAAGATATATTCAACTTCAATTGTATATAAGATTTTAAACTCATACATTTCAGTGGTAATGCTCCATTAGGACCTTAGTCAGCTATGGAGTGAGATAGGGGGATGGTGAGGAAGGAAGAATGAGTTTCAAAAGTGAAAGGAAACTGGAAGAACTTCAGGTCTGGAAAAAATAGGGTAGGATAGATGCCCCCTCTAGTGGTTCTAGCATTTTACTATAGTAGAGAGGAAATCAGTCTTCGAGGGCACAATGTAGGAGCAATTGGGAATGATTCATGCATAAAGAAGGAGAAAAAATAAAAACCAAAACACGTGTATAGACATAGGAAGTTCCAGATAGGACACACCTGAGTAATGCAGAAAGACTGTGGCTGAGTTGGCTGCGATTGCAAGAATGAAAAACAAAGAAACCACAGCACCCAAACTGTCTTCTGTAAAGAGAGTTGCCCTGAAATGCTTAGGAAAATATGGATTAAATCAATTGGAAGCTTCTTGGAAATACTTTGGTCCAGTGCAGGTTTAAGAAAGACTGCCAGAATCTCTCAGTGTTGCTATAGAGGGAGCTGTTATTATATCACCTTCCCAGCAGTTTCCCTTCCTGCCAGATGTGAAGAGTAACTGCATTAATTAGCCTACTGCTGCCTCTGCAGAAATCCCGTATTAGCCAGATTCTCTCTGGGTAGCCTTACACTGAACCAAAAGGCATCTCTGGAGGGCAAGAACTGTCTGCTGGTTGTTCAGGTGTTGGGGAGGAAGGAGCATTGCCACACACAGGAAAGGTTACACTGAGCGCTGGACAAATTTGCACTATTTCCAGAAGACAAAAGGGTTCATAATGCCTTTGTCTATCCACCTTTAATATTGCCTTATCAGATCTCAAGCTGATAAACCTAAACACAGCTACCAGCTTTTCTCCTCTTTCTAGTACCCTACCTCCTCCAGTTCCCATTGCTCAGGCAATCTCCATTTATGTGTGCCCAAAATTGGAAAGCCATGACCAGCTTCCCTTCCTAACAACACCTCCCCTAAAAATATAGCTAATGCACAATCTCTGAAGATTTTAGCAACCACTCTAGGTAGAATTGAATGAGCAAATGCATTTTTAATGTTTTGAAAGCTGCAAAGTGTGGCCAAGTGCAGGTAGATATTGGTGACACAAATCACATCTTTTAGCTGGATAAGGGCTATTTCAAAGCACAGGGTTGAGAGATAATTTCAAAGAGAAGTTTGCATGAGTTATTTTAGTGAAGATTGATCCCATATTTTCCCCTCTCATCTCCATCTCTAAAAATGTATTTCCGGCAATTTCAGACAACCTGCAGTGCCAGACAGTAGCTTCTTTTTAAATTGTTAGTTCCAGTAACTGAAAATTCACAAAACCATGCACTGGAAATGTAGTGGCAATAGAATATGAAGAGTTGCAGGCCTGGAAGCAGTGTTCCTGAAATATACCTGCTGCATAGGGTTGCTTATAGGAAAATGTGAAGCCACTTCCCCCATTTTCCCTGCTGATATTTGTATGTTTTTTAACTATTTAATACAATATCACAAAAACTATCATACTAGCCAGATCTGCTCTGACCACTATGGCAAATCTGCTTAGTGTGTTTGATCCTAACATTTGCACTGTGAGATTGTGAGCTCAATGGCTGGTCCATGGAACCATAATGTCTTTACTACATTTTCCCCAGTGCTTGATGATTAGCGTAGCTTTACAAGAAAGCAGGAAAGTAATCATCTCTTCGTGATCTGAAAATGTTTACTGGTCTGCTGGCTTACCGTCTGTCTTTTGTTCTTTTGTTCTTGCTTTTTGGTAAAAGTATTTTGTTTTCCAGTGGTTTTGTTTTTTTGGGGTTTTTTTTGTTTGTTTTTATGTTTACAGAACTGCAGAATCACATAATGTAAGGGTTGGAAGGGACCTCTAGAGAGCATCAAGTCCAGCCCCCCTACTAAAGCGGGTTCCCTACAGTAGATTGCACAGGAAACATCCAGGCGGGTCTTGAATATCTCTAGAGAAGGCTCCAGAACCTCTCTGGGCAGCCTGCTCCAGTGCTCTGTCACCACTGCAGGAAAGTTCTTCCTTGTGTTAGTATGGAACTTCCTGTGTTCCAGTTTGTGCTGCATTTAACCTATCACTTGCACCTACTGGTAATTGTTAACATCAGGTTCAGTATTGTTTTGAATGTAGTTTTGATTGATCCCAGATGATCAATCATTTGTGGACTTGATTAGTGTTCTTTCTCCTTTATTTAATTTAATGTAATTAATTCACTCTGACACAAACAAAACCATACAGGACAGAGAGGTAAAGAAGGAGTCTGAAATTTGAGTCATTTTAAAGGTCTCCATTGCCCTTCCTCCATGTCTTCCAGGGTCAGTGGGCAGAAAGCATCTCAGAGGTATTAGCTATAATAATCAATGTCTGTTTTCCATGAACATTACACCCTAATCCACATTCTAAGATTTAAAGATTATTATTTTTTAAAACCGTGGATCTATTCTATCAGCACATCTGTTACTCTCCCCTGCTATGAGACAAATTTAAAGAGGTTCTTCAACTTCACAGCATTTCACTTCAAAAGTCAGCCTTCAAGGCTGAACACAATTAGCCCCTGAATACTCAGTATCCCTGTGCAGTGAATGGGGAGGGTCAGGAGTAGAAGACCAGCACCCACAGGATTTGCTGAGCAGGAAGGCTCTGTAAGGTATTGTGCTGAAATGCCAAGGCCAGCAGATCCGCAGTGATTATCTTAACCGCAGGCTCTGTTATCCAACTAACCTTCAGCTCAATAAGGGAATTAATTACTCCAATTTCTAAGGTTTCTCTCGCAGACAGAACAAGACATGAATTATATCCGCCTGGACTCCCACACAATGAGCCACATTGCCCCAGACCCATGACAAAACTCCATTAAACTGCCAATTAGATAAAACAAATGAAAATATTTTTATGTGGTTATTCTGACCCTCCTCAGACAGGAAAGCAGATGCAGTTTGTTAATCCCACAATAACCATGCATCTCAAAGAGCAAATCCAAGGTGCAAATCTAAGGCTTCAGCCTTTCCCTCTTCTGTAGGAGTCCCAGTCAGCCATTGTTCCCAACCTGGCTTCACTCACTGGCTCAGACACAGGGATCTGCTTGCATCCCAACAGCCTCCACTACTGGTGCCCAGCCCACTCAGATCTTCCTTTTGGGGGCAGTGTTTTTGTCACTGTGCCTTAGAGTTTTCAGATGGAAGATATTTTCTTTCTGGGCAATGGAAGACCCAGAAACAGAAGCAGTCGTACTGGTGATGCTCTGCTGCATGCAGTTATGGATACAATGTACAGTTTTTATATCAAATGACTCTGCAGTGGCAAGTGAGATGTTGACAAGTCTTTAAACATCTAGTGAAATAACTCGCAGCCTCCTTTATTCCAATTGCCTCTGTTTCTACAAGCTTTGAATGGGGAGTTTAGACATAACTATTTCCTGTCAGAAGTCCTGCTTTACCTAAATCAGTAACTGAAATATCGTGAGAATAAGTAACTTCTGCAACTTCACCACCAGAGTGGCATGTTTTCTAGTCTCCACGAGGCTAAATAAGGAGAATTCTGTAGAGACCTGAGGGAGCTGACATGAATAAATGGACATAGGGATTTGTATTATGCTCATACTGGCTGGTGACTAAACATTACCATATTTGAAACCATCCCAGACTTGTGAAGTCTTCTTTTAATGAGCAAAATTCAGACTTTTCCCTTAGATCTCAGCCATATTTTCATAATAAATTCTTGAACTGCGATAATCAATGCCCAAGGGAGTGCTCAGGGAAACAGACTTTCTTCCGAGATGCTCTGGGATATAAGAGAACTTGTCTTTTGCTAATCCTCTTTACAAAACATGGTACACAGTCATTTATCTGACACTCCGTCTCTTTAAGCTGGTGTGGGGGAGAATTGAAGCCAAGTATTTTTCTTCAGGAAAGCATGGGAAGATTTTGAATCTGTGAGTCTTAGCAGATTGTTTCCCCTACACTTCATATATGTTTATGTATTTAATCTATTTAACTTTTATATATGCTTTCTGCCTTTTCAACCTTTTGCCCAATAGCACATGCATGACAACATAATGCTGGCTTTCAGCTCATATAATGAGTAAGGTTCAGCCAGAGGGCTTCATTAATGGAAAACAAAATCAAGGCTAGGGCAACAGCTGCAGCATCTTTTCTCTACTCTGCTTCTCTTGAACTGGGAGAAGACTAATGTGATGATCTTAGGATAAGAGAAGAAAATACACAGCAGAGTTGCCCTAAAGTGCTTGGCACAATTTTTTCCCTCCTCATCGCCTGCAGCAATAGTGCTGGTGAACACCTCCTCTCTGCAGCTTGCAGAGGTGGGAGTGGAACTGGGCCTGCCCCCTGGGTGGCCTCAGGTCAGCATCCCAAGCATTCATAAACATGTGAGAAGTTTCCTGATGAGACTGAAAAAACAGTAAATTTTGGAAATGGTTGAGTCTTTACAGATGAAGTCTGTCAGGACACCAAAAATGGCCTGATTTGTCAAAGCTGGCAATGCTCAAGGACTTTCTGAATATATGGACTGAAATCATGTCAGGACTTAGAAACACTGACAGCTCCTTCAGCTCTGATTTATTGTCTGAAAGCCAGATACAACATGACCCAGAAAGTTTTTTGGGTTCATTTTGCTTTTAAGACTGATTGCATTTTTGTACAAGTAGCAGCTGTTGGTATCCTCATGTTACGTGACAGTTTCAGCTTTCTCATCTCTGCTTAAAAAAAAAGCAAGCTTCTCAAAGTAACAGAAGAAAACTTAAAATGAGTGTAGCCAGAAGGTGAATAACATGCTGGATTACTTGTTTAATGTTTGTTCTTGTCAAACTGGAAGATTGTGTTGCTGAGCTTCTGTTTTCCCACAAGATTTTCATTCAGTCTCTGAACCTCACTGTACCAACTTCTCTGTGCCGAAGCTGTGAATGCTGTATCACAATTTGTACGACCTTTTAAAATAATTTTATGGGAATCTTTCATCCTTGTACAAGTTCCAGTCCAGATTTTAGTAGAAATGATGGCTTTACAACAGAAAGGAGAAATAACTACCTTTCTGGAAACAGTTCTGTTTTATGCCAGATGATAGTGCTAGGAGAAATGAGAAATTCTTAGGAATATCTAAGCTACCAAAGAGCCCTCTTATCCTTTCCAGTTCTTAAGACAGAAAAGGGTATTTTGTCTTCTTGTTAGTCTTTTGGATAAAAAAATAGTGCTCAGGAAACAGAGAGTGAACACTCTGCTTCTTGACGTTAGAGATAAAAATGAGCTCTTCTGTTCTTTCATGAAAATGTCTGGTTCCAAATTTCAGGGAAATCAGCCTTACTCCCTAACAATTACTCTAAAAGAGGCACAGAGACTTTTTTCTTCTGCCATTTACAATCCTCCATTCCCATGCAATACATGTAGTATGTGACTAGATCTGCATGCTATCATGCAGTACAACTGGAAGTATAGCATGAGCCACACTGATACATTTGTCCGTGCTTTCAGACATTCAGATGTTGTCTTTTGTTATGAAGTTCTGATCATGGACTAAATACGGGAGTGGTTTATTTTGTGGTTACTGTCCGAATTCTCAAAGTCAAGCACAACTGCATGCATGGACCACACAACAGTTCTTATACTGCTGATAAAATAACTCACGTCCTATAAGAATGCATAACAGTATTTCATGGAGTCTGAATTGTAACATACTAAGAAAGATAAAGTAAATAACTAACTTATGTTATACTTTTATTTTCTCTTTTATCAGGTATTAGAATTCTGAGAAGTACTGCCAAGATCTGTCACCACATAAAAACAGGAAGGCAACAAGCATTGCGCCAGCAAAGAAGCTCAGATTTACTGCAAAACCCACATGACTTCTAATTTTATATGAATGGAAAGGATTTGAACAGTTTCCACCTCCAATTCTGCTTCTAAGTACAATTGCTGCTAAAAATCTCAGGAAATTTGGTAACAGTGGAAATTGCAAGAGTAACTGCTCTTGCAGTTTACTGTGCCACTTTGCTTTCAGAAGAACTACCCACTAAACTGCGTTGCTGTCGACAATCTCAAACTTTAGCAGTATATTTCCAGACGTTCTTCCATCTTCTCATGAAATAGCAATGTGTCTAATCACTATTCTTTTTTTTCTCTTTTCCTTTTTTTTTTCCAGGAGCTTAGAATGTGTTTTGCTGTTTAATTTTGTTCAGCATTTCCTTGGGAGAAAGACCTCAGTGATTTTAGGTGTCCATATTACCACTGTGTGCTGTATGGCCTCTTGGGGGCCCTGCTTACTGCTGTGTTAGTCCTCAGTATCTGCATGTTTGTGACGTTCTGAGGGAGGACAGTGTTGTGTGATCACCTCAACTGCAGGCTGTGGAAACCGCAGCTCTCTGTGCCCTGTACTGCATGCTGTCACACATATCCAGGGCAGAACCTTGCCACATTTAAGCCTCTGGAAAGTAGTGTTCAGCCACAGAAATTACCTTCTTTTTTAGCAAAAAACAATTATAGTCAAATACAATGTATAGTTCATGCATTCTTTCTAGAATAGATACTGTGTCACCCACCTTTAAAGACACCTCTGACAAACATGGAAGACGCCTACATTTTCTTGCTGCCATTGACCATGGCTATGCACAGTGCTCCCATCAGGCTTGATGTGCCCAGACACACAGCAGAGGGAACTGAGTCCTTTCTTTCAGCAGTCTTAGACATTGGGAAAAATGAAGTAGGCACTGGAGAGAAAACAACCACTTGCAGCAGTTCTGTTAGCCCATTTTTCCTTTGAGACATCAGTAGCACAAAGCGCAGTTCAGCTCCTAGTGGAAAGTGACCAGTTCAGTGTTAATAGCTGAACCTCTATTTTTTTCTTTATAGAGTATGTTCTTCTCCAGGTTCTAGCATAATCTCAAAGACTTGGACTCATCTAATTTCAGTCACCAAAAATACAACAGTCCAGCCCAAAGTAGATTCTTGAGATTCACAGAATCACAAAATGATTGAGGTGAAAAGAAACCTCTTGAGATCTTCTTAGTCCAACCCCCTACTCAAGCAGGGTCACCAAGTACAGGTTGCTCAGGCCCACGCTCTGCTTGGTTTCAAATATCTCCAAGGAGGGAGTCTGTGGTTCCCTCCACAATTTTTGGTAAGTGACAGGAATCTCCACAGCAAGATTCCTTCCAATTGCAGAAGACATTTGGAGGGAGGTTACTCACCCCTGGGATGTGATGAACTCTTTTTATGATTAGGGGAACCTTAAGTGGGAGATAAATCTTACTGCAAGACTAGCAAGAGGAGATTCGGTGCCTCAGCAAGACATGTTCAGAAAGCTGAGGAGCCAAAGTCTGAGCTTTTCCCCTTCTGTCCCAGGATTTCCATTCTGAACAATTCTCTCTAGACTTGGTATGTGACAGAGAAGAAGAAATCTAATTACACCTATAGTGACTGATATTTTTCTTGGCTGGTGAAAGGGTCTACTTGTTCGTGTGCCCATGAAGATCTCAAGTTAGAATATTGAACAAGAATGTTGTATTTCATTTGGTTCTGAAAGTAAACAGAGCACAGCTTCAGAGATGATAAAAAGAATAACAAGTGAGAGGAAAAAGAGAGAAAATTATTGATGGTGATTTGAAAGCAAATTACACTGGTACCACTGGTGCTAATTTCCACTCAGCCTGAGGCAACATCTTCTTTCTAACTCTTTGTCTCAACTTGCAAGAGCTGCTCATTCCTGCCCTCCACTCTGCTATGTACTGTCTCTGAGATGACCATTATCACATCTCCTCCCTCCCACTCTTCCAATCTCATTTAAGAAGCTATTTAGCCATGCTTCTGCCTTATTACTCCAGTCTGTTTCCATTATCTATAACTGCACTCTTCCTGCTGCACTCTGAGCTGCTTGCCTGAAAGGCAGGCTAGAGAAATGGGTGGGTCTGTTTGGGTCATCAAACACTTCTCATTGTAATTAGCCAATTTATTAAATAAATGTTGATGAATCCATCTATGTACAGAATAGCCCATGGAAGATTTTGTAGGGAAAGTATCTTCTTTCAACACAATGACAGTAAATGACAATTACATTGGACATGCTTTAGAAATATGTTTGCTTGGACTACTCCAAATCCTACAGTCAGTCAAAGTGGTATTTATTCTTGGAATGTTCCACCTTATGCCTGCTTTCAGCCTATTGCAAATCATTTCTTATTGTATGCTCTGTTATTTTCCTTTGCTGTATGTTGATTGCTACTCTGTTGTTTGACATTATTTACAATACATTTATTGGCAGTATGTATGTCTGCTAGCACAGGCTGAAAGCAGCAGTGTTCCTGTGTCTTGGATGGATTTCCCAAAACTTATCATAGATTTATAGAACTGTATGCATTTAAAGATTCTTGTCCAACCCCCCTGCCATGAGCAGAGACATTTTTCACTAGGTCTGTTTTTTCAAATCCCCATCCAGTCTGACTTGGGATACTTCCACTGACAGGGCATCCAGAACCTTCTATGGATGGAGTGTACCAGTGTCTTACCAGCCTCAAAGTAGAAATTTTACTCTTTATATCTAACATATATCTACACATTTTCAATTTAAAATGATCACTTCTTGCCCTACTGCTACAGGCCTTTGTAAAAATACCTTTCTGTCTTGTAAGCTCTCTTATGTATTCACAGTATGCAGTGAGGTTTCCCCAGAGCTTTGTCCTCTCCTGGTTCAACACCACCAGCTCCCTCAGCCTTTCTTCACAGGAGAGTTGCTGCAGTCCTCTGATCATTTTTGTTGTCCTCCTCTGGACCTGCTCTAAGAAGATCTTGTCTATAATTTTACTCTTGATGTGGAGCAATGAAAATTCTAAGACCAAGATATGGTTTGCTCTTGAATTTTGTTGCTGTTAGCCTTTTGAAAGTTATTTGAAAATTTTAGAATTCTGCCAATCTTAATGGCTTTGTGAGTTTGGCATGTGAGTTAAGAGGTAAAATAATTTAGCCATGGAGAGAATGTCCTGATCTTAGCATCTGTCCTTGGTGTGCAGGCATAGTACAGTAGGCAAGAGAAGCTCTTTTAGAAGATTTTAACATAATATGCATTCACCCATTTTTCCAAAGAGAAGACTCCAGCTCAACACGTTGTCTTCTGGGCTGGAGAACAAATGAGCAAAGGACAATGCAGAAATGAATATAGAGAATATATATATACTAATATATAGAATATATTCAGAAATGAATAGCAATCAGAATATGCAGAATATTCTGATTGCTGTCTGCATCTGTATTATTGACTGAATTTAATAGCAAACGACATGTGCTGCAGTAAGTTTGGAAAAAAACTACATCAAAAGAGATAGTGGAAACATTAGCTCTCTCTCAGTATTTGTAGATATTTACAGTGAATGCAGAGTATATTTACAAGCTTTCAAAGTTGATGGAAAAGACAATCTGTGATTTCTCTGAATGTGGCTAAAAGATTAGGTGACCTCTATGATTTTTGCTGCATTTGAATCTTCTGCATAACTCTTGTAGCAGTGAGATGGTCATTAGCACAGTCCTTAAAATCTTGCACTGGTAGGACTGGGAGAAGCTAGAATTTCTTCAGATACAATAAAAAATGCATTAGAGTGTTGTCCTTAGAAGAGGACCTGAAAATCAAATTTACATTTTTCATTTTTGGGCTTTTAAAATTCAGCAATCACGATAAACTCCCTGAGGTTTCATATGTAGCTTAGTGCCCAGTCTACCACATTTCTGACCTCTTTTAGCATAATTTCAAAATAGAGCCGGAAAGAAGTTCTGATTAGAGTTGCACCCCTCTGATGAGATGCTTTACTCTCTTCACAAGGGCTGAAGTTCATGATTCCTAGGCACCAGTGTCACCCACCAGAGACCCAGTGAGCATGGTCAGGGAAAGATAGAGCATGGTTTATCTTTTCTTTAAGTAGATACCTTAAAAGGTACAGGAGATAACCGATGTCCCACAAGTGCAAGCTTCTCTCTGCAAATTGTGCAGAAAGCTGATAATTCTGTCACAGTGATGACTGTGTCACATGGCACAGTTTCTATTGTAGGTACTGACAGTCAAATGAGCTCAATCCCAGCATGGGTGAATTACAGTTCTGCTGTCACCAGATGTGAGTAGATTTCCAGACAATTTTCTTTGCAATGCATTTCTTATGCCAAGGTCAGGATCTTCTCTCCATTCTGGTGATACTCTAAATTAATTTTACTTCTGGTAAAGTAGTGCGTAAAAAGATAATACAGCAGCTCTGAGTTTGTTACCAGCTGTCTCCAAGCTGCAATGTTTTGTTTTTTGCCCCTGTTTAAAGGTAATTCTGAAGTCTGGAACTGTCTAAATTTGACACTAATTCTAGCACCCAGGACATTCCTGCCTGTGAAGTCAAATTAGATGGTGTTTGTAATTTGTCACTGTCTTCCTGAAAACAGATTCTCAGAAGCATTTACTGTTAGTCTTGGAAGTCATTGGGAAAATACAACTAGAATAAAAAGAGAGGAGAAAATCAGACTTGTATCACCTAGCATTACTACCTTAATCTAAAATAAAAACAAAACTAAAAAATGAAGACATGGCCCAGCTTCCAGGTGTATCTGAGCAAGAACTGCACTCCTTTATCATTACTATGAAAGCAAATTTTCAACATAAAAGGTCTGTTCCTTTTCTTGTGTTAAGCAGACAGGATCTTATATGGGATCAAGGACAGTCTATGCTTGACCCTGTACAAGGACGTACCTACTAAAAATGGCCCACAAGGCTGGGTTTCCTGTTAGTTTACATACTTTGATCATCATTGTGTTGAAATACGAAAGTGTTTTAAATATAATTAATTTAACATGACATTTGTAAAGAAGTCCTTATCCCTGATGTGGTTAGCTGGCCATCTAATCCTGCTGTGCCTGAGTACTACTCTCTTGCTATGACCTTTGAAAAATTGCAATCAGGACTGTAATTGGTGAGAACAAGAGAAGTGCTGATGAATTGCTACAGGACCTTAGGTCAAACAGTTTCTTTGAAAAGTGAAAAGAAAGGAAATATGAGAAACTATAAGCCAATTAATTATTAATTGATAGATAACGGTGAGTAAAAAAGAACCTGAATATTTTGCATTAGTCAGTAGGAAGTATTGTACAAAACTGCTGTCATTTTTGTTCAACTAACAACTCTACTTGGCGATGGGAACACAGGCAACTTTCACTGTATGTAAAATAACAATAATAAGCACCAAGTGCCAAATCCCTCAGTGTTTTGTAAATATGTCTGCTGTTACCTTCTCTATTTTTGCAATATGGGCAAATTTTGTATAATTTTATTTCTTCATTCTAGACCTCATTACAATGAAACATAGTTTTGTAAAGAATAATGCAGTGGGATATTAAAAAATAATTGTGACTTTTTAAAGTTACTGCTATTATAAACCACAGCGTATCCATTTGAAGCAGGCAGAGAGTCAAGTCCATTAGGCTGCCTGGTGATAGAGGTCAGGTTGTAAACAAAGCCTTTGTGTTGGGATTGGTAGACTGAGACTCAGAGAATCCTGTGTGAGGGTTCTCCAGGAGACGTCTTCACATTCAGCAGCGTTTACAGCTATCTGAAACCACCAGGATCAACAACAACAAAAAGGGTTCATTGATCATGATACTGTAATAAAATAAAAATATTTTAAAGAGATTAAACTAAAGGATGAAAAAAGTTTTGGAAACTGGGACCTGATCTTACTTCCACCAGAAATCTAACAGACCAATGGCAATACTAAAGATAAATATACTGAAATGGTCTCTTTCCCAGTTCTCAAATTGCTGTCATAAAACCAAAGCCAAAAGATCCTATTTAATGAGCTCATGGGAGAAAATGACCCTTATCTTAATTTTTGATTTAGATACTCTCCTACCTCATCTTATTCATATCTGGGTAGAATTCAAGTTTCTGAGTCAGTTTGTTATCCATGGCACAGTAACTATTAAGAGAATGCCTTTTCCTCTTGATGAAAATGTTCATGGAATATTCAAGATGGAATGTTAATCAAACGTGGATGTGATATTTGATTTTTTTCAGACCACCTAGATAAGGTGGTCTGAAAAAACAGCCTGCAACTGCAACTGAACAGCCCTGCAACTGACTTTGATTTCTTTAGAATTTTGTAGTTTACTTGTTTTTTTACATTTGTTTGGGGACTTTTGGTTTTGCTGTTATTGGTGGTGGTGGTTTGGTTTTAAATAAAAAATGTCCTTTCAACTATTATAATAACCTCTAGCCAAAAGTGCCTGAGAGTGCCCAAGTACCTGGGTTATTGCTCCCTGGGTACAGATCCCATTTCCCTTTGTTGAAGTTTCTGGGGACTCACCTCTTCACTAACGTGGTTATCTAGCTAATAGATACCACAGTTTTTACAGAGCAAGGTGTAGAAGTCTCCCAGAAACTGCACAGAAGCCCTTCAGAGTCAAGAGACTGAACCTGCAGGGACAGCAAGACGCTATACCAAATTGAGGACTGGATGTCAGAGGTGGAGATGGCTGGAAACATGAGACATGGCAACAGAGCAAGGTTCCTCCTCCACCAGCAGATTAGTAGGGACAGGCTCAATTCTGTGGGAGATGACAGGGGGAAGAGTCGCCATCACAGGAGTCTTCAGATTTTATCAGACATGAACCAAGCATACTCAGTGGAGAGTAAGAGACAGGCGAGAGAGATTAAAGGATGGCTATCTGCCATCCAGATGTGCAGTCACAGGAGATTTTTTCTTTGTGGGTGTCCACACCTGTTATGTTGTGAAGAGAATGATAATTTATCCAATAGCCAATAGGCCCTACTTGTCAGTCATCCATGTGGGCAGCAATAATAGTTCCAGGAGAGACCCTGAGAATATGAGATCACTGCACCAGAATGTGAGTGAAAAGCTTGCAGGTCAAGGTAATGTTCTACCTGAAAGGAGCTGTGTATTTCTTGCATGTACAAATGAAAAGATGTTCTCATAAGCAGAAGACTATGCTAAAGGCCATGTCTTGTTGTCTTCCTTGGCTCTCCCATGCAAAGCCAGACAAATCTCATGGTGCAATGTAGTGTATTTCTTGTTTTTTCACTGTTGAGGAATGTGACTTTGCTATCAGTGTTGCCACAAGCAGAATGTACACAAGCCCTGGGAACATCTCAGAGAACAGAATTTATCAAGGGAACATAGGAGTCATAACAACTCCCAAAGGAGCACCAGTCAACATTAAACTGTTCGTGTTGTGACTGGCTGGAGCTGATGATGGAATTTAAACTTCTGCTTTTCTGTTCAAAGTGCAGAGCCCTTTTCAACAAAATCAACCCCCATATGTGCCACAGGAGGATTACATCTGTCTGATGTCTATTTCAGAGAAGATCCTTGAATTACCACAAAATACTTGAAATGGTCTGACATTCTTTGGTGCAGAAAATAATTTTCTTTAATTTGCCTTTTTTTTTTTTTTTTTTAGTACACCATTATTTCCTGGAATGCTGTCCTCTGTAAATTCATAATTTTTCTGTACCCATATAAACCACCAAAAGATGATGGGAGGAATCCTTCCAGTGACTTCACAGAAAATTGGATAGGACCCAGAGAGGGCAGAAGAGAATCTGTTGAGTTTTCCTATGTAGTGTTATCCTGTGAGAGCTGTGTGATGGGAAGGGATAAATCATAGAATCATAGAATGGTTTGGATTGGAAGGGACCTTTCAGATCATCTAGTTCCAACTCCCCTGCTATAGGCAGGGACACCTCGCTCTAGACCAGGTTGCTCACAGCCCCATCCAGCCTGGCCTTGAATGCTTCCAGGGAGGGGGCATGCACAACCTCACAGGGCAACCTGTTCCAGAGTCTCACCACTTTCACAGTAAAGAATTTCTTTGTAATATCTAGCCTAATATACTCTCTTCCAGTTTAAAAAAGCCATTGCTTAAAGCCATTGCTCTTCCGAGGGTTATTAGGGAGGCAGTCTGCTCTTAGACTTGTTCTCCTGCTCCCACAGTAAATGCTAAGCCAGATTTTTGTGAATACTGCGCATACTGTGTGGAGTCTGTGAGCCTCTTCAAGCGCACAGATATTTATAAAAGCTGATGATTACACTACATTTTTCACCCCAGCATTCCCAATGGACACTGCAAACATCTGGTTGAACAGAAATCTCTTGATCTGAAACTGTTACAATCCAGCTGCTAAGACATGGCAACTGCTTAGCATTTGGAGGGGCAGGGAAAGTTATGGTGTATTTCCCTCTTATTTACCATCACTCTTATTGCTCACTTCAGTACATTTTTAGGATTTCAATCATCAGATAGGTCAGGTGAAGCAGTAGATCTGAAAATCTAAATGTCCAAAAATCATACAAGAATCAAGAAGCTGAAATGAGGCATCTGCCCATGGGAGGCATCTCAACAGTGGTCATTTATTCATATGGTTCATTCTACAAAGAAGAGATCTTGAAGTGTGCACCCAGATAGCTGTGCCCCTCCTGGCTGTGGTGTCCTTGTATCCACATTTGTATTCTCTGTCCTTCATATGTGACTCAGATTTTTATTAAGTAACACCAGCCCAGAGTGCTTGCTTGAGGTAATGCTTGTTTTTAGAAAGTTGTCCTGTACTACTTTCAAGTCTTCCATTAATGAAGAACCCCTACAGTGGCTAATGAGTTGTCCCAATAATTCATTCTGTTGCCTTTGAAAAGGCACAGATCATTCTTGCTCTAAATCTAGTTAGTGCCTTCTTTCACCCATGAGCACACTGCATGCAGTTTTCAGACACAGAGCCTTATGAGCAGAAGTCTGCCCCATCAGTAAGCTTTTGACATCTGGTTTGCTTTATCTATGAAAGAAATTGGAGAGCTGGTAAGCCTGCTTGTTCTTGGAGACCTAGTGTTAAATTCAATGCTTTGTAACAGAGGATCTTTCCTAGCTAATAATGAGTGTGATTTCTTAGATTAACTTGTGTCCATGAATAAAGTTCCTTCCTTTCCTGACGTGTTTGAACAGATTTATGGCATACTTGTCTATATCTGTTTCAGAGGACTGAAGAGATTCCAGCCTTGGGCTCGAGCACTTATATGACCATCCGCACTGTCACATTTTTAGCATTATCCCCTGCATGGATTTGTCCGGAACAAGCTGGTTTTCCCCTGGAATATCAATATTTCAGAAATCTGATGAGAAGAATTCCATGATGCATATTTATTTTGAAAGTCATGGAGAAGCCCTTAGTGAAGCCACCATAGCTGGATGTACAGCTGTGTGGGAGCAAGCCATGCTTAAGACAGAGGGCAGATAATACCTTGTCATTTTATTCACACAGTATAAACACAGCTTTTAGGCAAACCAAAGACATCATTATGGCACACTACTACAGGAATGTAACAATGGAACAGTATTTTTCTTGCTCAGAGGGAGGTGAAGGCCTTTGATACGTTTCCTATGGTGTATGAGAAACTGCCCATCCAATACTGCTGGGGGAATATTTGGAGGGAATTGTTGGTGTCTGGTCAGTAGCTGTATGCGCATGGTTTATTTTTATAACAAATGAGCGGTTATTTTATGCCTGCGGGACAGATCGGGCTCACTGCTTGTCCACTCAGAGAGCTTCGCACTTGTATCTAGCTGGGAAATCCCAGCCTCACGTGTGGTAACCATAGGAGTGCATGCAATTGTTCCTGTCTATAATGTGTGTTGACAGGACCAGTCAAAACATCCATTACGTATCAGCGCAATGTTTTATATAGAACACCCTGCTCAGCTGTGGGGGGATGTATCCACAGAGGTATGTAGGTGCCTCACCACTTTTAGAAGCTTAACTCCCCCAGATTCAGGGGAAGTAGGTCCCTAAATGCCTCTATAGCAGAGGTAGAGTACTCGAGAGAGAGTGGTTATTCTCTCTTGAACTATTCCCACACTCTCTTTGTCCTTTCTTTCTTTATTTCTACTGAATTGTTCTCACACAAAATAAAGATTTTTTTTTCCTGAATTTGAATGAGTATATACATTATGTTTCAGTTGCATAATATTATTGCTTTAGCAATAATTTGGCAGGTAGAATTGCCCCCTACATTCTGTAATGAAAATATACACGTTTTAGCATTCTTCTGAGATTTAATTTCTTGACAAGCTGTACATTTAGAAAAAAGTTATGTCATAAAAGTTAAAGACAGTGCTTATTCAGTCATCTGTTGCAACCATCTGCTGCTGATACATTATTTTGATTTACCATCCTTTGTCTTCCTCAAGGAAGTCAACTGTGATTTTATTATTCCTTTCACTCAAAGCAGGATAGAGACTTCATTCAACTTACCAATCAGGGTCAATTATAATACAGCCTTCTTCCATCACTCTGCAGTTAAGAGCATGAAATTTCTACACCAATGGTACTGTGATACTGTAATTTTCCCCGTCATGAATGTTTTTGCAGTCTCCTGTATGTTAGTGACATTTTAAAACTCACAAGAAAAAGTAACACTTCAGCACAGAAGTATTATGAAGGGCACTGAGTCATAGTCAATGGCCTCTTTCAGGTGTCTCTTAATTGGGTACATCAATTGCCAGGTTCATTAATTTTCTCTTCTCATTTATTTATTTTTTTCTCAAAGAGATATAGCTTTTATGTTCGTGCACTTTCCCTTGAGTATATTATCTTTTGCATTCTTGTATTATATAAAGCAACTAAGAATTACATAGTACTTTTCAGTTAATTGATTTTACCAAAATCTAACTGTTATGACGATTTAAACTGAAATATTTTCCTAAAATCTTGTCATTCCTTGTTGAACACTACAATTAGAAATGAAAACCTTGTTTTTGCAAGTGCATCTGTTTATATGCATATGTACCAAATGCGCCCATATTGCAGATACATACATGCTTGTCTTGGTAGACACTATCCATATTTTGATGACAATACTTTGTATTTTTCCATGAAGTACAGACATTTGATGCTTTCTGCCTTCAGAGATAGCTTTCTGAGAATCTAACTTAAAAAGAGCATGTTTAAACACAAATAAAGCCTCAGCTGTGAATAGCGAACAGCTATATGAGGTTGACATTCCCAGGAACATTTATGGAAGGGGCCGGGGTCAGCAGCAATGCCATTAGCTCTCGTGCAAATTTCAGAGCACTGAATCTAAACAAAATCAAAGCTAAGTATAAAAAATGAACACAATAAAGCAGTCTTCTGCCCTTTATGATACTAAAAATTACTCTGTCTTCAGTATGTCACGCCTCCTACTGTGGAAAAAATGGTGAGGACAGCTGCATATAGATTAATGGCTTTTCAAGTAGCTGTTGTAATATATACACACAGAAATTGGCTGTGCTTCATGCTCTGAACCACAGTTTAAAGGCATGTGAATAATGTTGCTGTTCTTTCAAGTAAAATCTGGCATTTTAACTGCAGTCTAGATTATGCTAATAATTCCATAAGTGGTCATGACCAAGTTATGGAGCTCATCCTGAACAGCAGAAACTGAGCAGAGCAGATTGCATTTGGCCTTGATATTTTCAAAGTCCTTGAAAGGAAGATGTCACAGGGCAATGATGATGCTTTTGAGTTACCATGAGAAGAGACATTATCTAACAGTGTGATCTCATAGAATGTGCACAGTAACTGCATTTAGAGTGCTTAGCTAGAAGTTCCGTTTGTACCTCCAACCCCCTGACCTTTCACTGGGCAAACTGCATGTGTAACTGAAATAAGTATAATGAAATCTTTCTACTCTGAATTAAAAACAAATGGAAACAGCAATAATTATGACTCCAGAGTAAATTCATAAATCCACATAAGTGTCACTGGACAGAGCAAGGAGATAACTCTTTATTCGATGTATGTCCTTGATCCCATGTTCTTTCCATTCCTCCTCCCATCAAAATTTTCTACTACTACTACTGTTGCTACCACTACTATTAATACTACTACTAATACTTCTACCACTACCAATAATAATAATAGTAATAATAATAATAAATTAATTATTTTCCAAGCAAGGAGTTTAAAATAAATGTCTCTTGGAAAAAACTGAACCTGACTGTTCCTCCTACAGAGGAGCCTGCTTCTCTCCTCTGAATTTCAAGAGAAGACTTATCATCGGTACAAGCCTATCATACCCAAAGGTGAGGCACCTATGTCTTCACATGACATGAAATGTAAGTGTGACATTCAGTCACAGCTTGTTGGAGATGCCACCAGATCATTCAGGTTGGAAAAAGTTATTAGGGTCATTAATGGGAGAAAACATATTTCAAGGTTAATTAATAGAAGTATATAAATTTTTATTCAGGAGTCTCCCAAGCTGAATTGTGCTGGAAATTGGGAAAGTGCAAAAGCTTATAAAAGTATAAAATAAGAAGAAAAAAAAGAAGAAAAAGAAAAAGGAAAAGAAAAAAAAGGAAAAGGAAAAGGAAAAGGAAAAGGAAAAGGAAAAGGAAAAGGAAAAGGAAAAGGAAAAGGAAAAGGAAAAGGAAAAGGAAAAG
>NC_034409.1:178857012-178959969 GCF_002078875.1 Numida meleagris | reverse complement strand
CATGGTTTAGTGGGGTTATTGGTGGTAGGTGGATGGTTGGACTGGATGATCTTGTAGGTCTTTTCCAACCTAGCTAATTCTATGATTCTATGAAAAGGAAAAGGAAGAAAGAAAAAGGAAAAGAAAAATCCTTCATGCTCACTTGAGTCACTGACCTGCTGCTTGAATTAAACATGTAATTAGAATTTATCAATCGTGAATGAAGAAGGACAGAAAGAATTGAAAGCTTAAATTGCTATTTCAAGTGACAGGAAAAAACGAGTGAATGTGATCTTTGGACACATTAGGTATACAAGACCTGGGGTTTAGACAGTGAGAGTAATAATTAGTTCTAATGCGAGTGGATGTAACTTCATTTCCATAAATGAAGCCAGAGCTGTACATAGCTCTGTATCTCACTCACCCTTAATGTGTTGCATTTTATTTTCTGTTTTCTCTATAATTTTTGCAAGTACTTCATCTTTTTGCATACCATCCTTTTTACCTAATTTTGTCTTTTTAAAAGTTAGGCATCTCTCATAAACTGCACTCATTGCACAGACAGTGGAAATTACAACTTGAACAACTGCTTTTCCCCTCTGCAACAGCAGTTGAGTCACCCATTGAGACTGTTAAACCTTGGGGAAAAAGAAGGATTTGTGAACCTACCACGTACCCTCTGGTCAGACATCCTTCCACTTGGCACTAGCATTTTTCATTGCAGGCTGCGAACCTCAGGGTGGATTTCAACAATGCAAGCATCTACTGGGAGAACAGCACAGCCTCGTGCAAGAAACCCAGGATGGTGCAATGCTTTTCTGGCGACTATTTCCTGATGTAAATGCTGGAGCAGCCAGTCAGGTGTTAATGGTCTACTTGGCTGCTGCTCAAAAACAAAGAATAACTGGTAATGAGTGTGACCCTGGATAGGGCTTTGGGCCGCAGTGACCATGATGTGATGGAGTTCAGGATTTGGAGGAAGGGTGTGAAGGTAAGCAGCAGAATTTGGACTTCAGCTGCAAACAAGAAAATTTGGCAGAAGACCTTGGTTAAGCATGAAGTTTCCTCCTATAATAAAATGAAAAACAAACAAAACAATAAAAGAACACAACCTTATGAAAGTCATAAAAATAAAACAGGATACAAAAACAATGTAGTAAGGGATGATATTGTCATGACTGAGATATTTATTTAACATCTTCTTTTCACCTAAGTCTTCACAGAAAAGGTATGCTCCCCGGTCTCATATGTACTGGCACTTTTGTAGAAGTAGATGGATAGCCAGCAGCAGAGGAATAACAGATTAGAATTACTACTGAATGAGTATTCCTCTCAGTTTGGTGTCTGTGAGACCATACCTAAGGCAATGTGCTCAATTTTGAGCTCTTCATCACAAGAAAAACACAGATATACTGGAGTAAGTCCAGCAAAGATAATAAAGGTCATCAAGGTACTGGAGATTATAATATAAGAGGTTGAAATAAATGGATTTGTTCAGCTTAAAGAAGGCTCAAGGCAGATTTGTTGCTGTCTTCAACTGAGAAGGGCTCTCAACATGAAGAAGGAAAGATAACCGAATTAGGTTATGACAACAGAAATTCCAACTAGGTACAAGGAAAAACAATCTTTGCAATGGAGTTGGTCAAGCACTGCCACAGATTTCCCCAGGATGCTCTGGATTTTCTGTCCTTGGAGATACTTAGAAATTGACTGGGCATGGCCCTGAGCACAGACTTATCAAGGGAAATTAAAACTCAAGCAACCTCATTATCATCTGCAATTAAAGGGAGGTGGATATAACATGTTTTGATTATAGTCTGAAAGCTGATTGTGCACTGCACAAACAGACATTAAGGTGTATTGGAAAAAAGCTGGGCTACTGGGCTGAACAGTAATAAGTTCTGCAGCAGCCAAAGGAACCACATCCAGGTAGTATTTATCAAAAAGAAAAGTAGCCTAGAGACTGATGCTGGGACAAGCAATGTTCAGTAATTTCATGAAGAAATCAAGTGAGACAGAATAAACTAAGAATTATGCAAAATATACAAAACTAGAGAGAGTTTTCATACATCAAAAAGTAATGAGTCCTCCACAGTTCTATAGGATGTAAAAAACAGGCAGTCTGGTTTAACAAAAAATCATGCAGTTCAACAGGCGAAATGTATAGCTCTGCACCCAGAGCATCTGTACAAGCTTCAGTGGAGTCAAAGCATTGACGTTTCTTGTTCAGTGTAAGAATGTTGTTGATATCCGGGTTGGGAGAGCAATGTAGTTGTCTCCTACCAACCAATTTGTAATATAAGCCTATTGCTTTCTCTTCAGTAGAATTTTTCAGTGAGTGAGGTATTCTAAAGCACTTATTTCACTGAAAATTGCAGCATTTTTGCATCAGAGGGGAATTTAACAAGGCTGAGAGGCATCAGCCTTCCTCTGAAGTGAGTATAGCATTTTCCTCGTAATACAGTCACCCAGAGATGCAGTTATTACTGTCACAAACCTCTCTCTGAGTCAGAGACTGCCTTTTTCTTCATGGTTGTACAACAGCTAGCAAAGTCAGATGACAGCTTGTTTGCATCTATGGAACACCATGGTACAATGTGTGCTATATATACATATTATACCTTGATTATCATATCAAAAACACTTTTTCTTCCTTCCTTTTTTTTGTGATTTATGAATTTAGAAATAAGAAAAATCAGATATATATGATTTATTTTTAAATAAAATTTCCACTTACTTAAAAGAGCTTTTAAATATTAGAAATGCAGTGTACCATTAGAACATTACCCTTTGTGCATTGCAATTTGCTCTTTTTAAATGCACTTTCACACTGATTGAAGTTAATGATTGAATCTTCTGCTTTAATTACATGTGTCAGAAGTAATTTATCAACAGAGAAGTAATTAATCTGTGCTTTCATAAGCAATATCTCATATTATCTGTAAAAGAATTTTTAATCTGCTTTCTGGCCCTTGGAAATCCCAAAGATATTTTAATGAGATTAAATGAAAACGATGTTTTCCTAAGTTATTCGCTATAACTAGTTTTTAGCTTTTACTTATTAAAAGAAAAATGATAGGGAATATAGATTTTTTTTATAAAACTCAAGTACAGGTTTCATTTCTCAAAACAATAATAAAAAATGTTTTAAAGCCTTGATAGCCCAGTTATTCACAGAGTACTCAGTAGATTACTTTTACATGCAAATCTACAAACAACATTGGTGCTATTATCATCTTTGTACATACAAATGAAATAAGAAAGAAATTTCTTAAATTTGAGGAGACTATTACAAGCTACAGGTCGGTGTGAGTCATTAATAACATTAATGATATCGTTGCAATGAAGATACCACTCATAAAGGACTCAAAAAAAGCCAGTAAGATGACATAGGTCAGCATGATTACATCTCTATTAAGAAACAATGAATACATCTTTTATCCTGTAAAAGATCAATAAATTAAGGGTTGCTATAACACACATATGCCTTTAAAAGAGAATGGCATCCTGCTAGGAAATTCAATAGAGCTGGCTAATAACTAACTACAATGAATAAATCAGACATAATGAGAAATACTCATTCTGATGCACAATGCTGCAAACCAGAAATTGCATTTCTTAGAATAGCAGAGTATTTACTTGCTTAAATATTTCAGTGTTGTCTTAAAATAAAATCTTATATTTCATCAAAGCATTATTTTGACAAAGCTTTTCTACCACTGGGTAAGATTATAGAAATTGTTTTGTGTCATTCACTTGCAAAAAGAAGTTGCAAAACATGCCACCTTTGCATTTTCTGGTCAAAATGGAACACTGAAATTTAGTGGTCACTCCCTGGAAAAAAAAATAATGAAAGAAAACCTAAGTTTGGAAAAGCAGATTTCCATTTTCTGTTTTTGAAACTAATCAGGCAAGTAAACATTTTTTTTTCTATTATTCTCTTAACGGAGTATACTGATTTATGTGTATAACATTTCATGGGACATGCTGGAGGAAAGGGATGCCATCCACTGGGTCTTTGACAGGCTTGAGAGGTGGACTCATGAAGTTCAAGAAGGCCAAGCGCAAGGTCCTATGCCTGGATCAGAGCAATCCCAAGCACAAACGCAGTCTGATAGATGAGTGGATTGAAAACAGCTTTGAGAAGAAGGACTTCTGGAGGTGTTGGTTGATGAGAAGTTCAATATAAGCTGGAAATATGCTTGCAGCCTAGGAAGCCAATGGTATTTTAGGCTGCATCACATGAATTATGACCTTTAGGTTCAGAAATGTGATTCGCCCTCTCTATTCCTCCTCTGATGAGATTCCACCTGTAGTACTGCATTCTGGGATTCCCAACATAAGAAAGACATGGACATGTTGGAATGAGTCCAGAGGAGGGCCATGAGATTGATCAAAGGGCTGGAGCATCTCTCCTATGAAGAAAGGCTGAGAGAGCTGGAGTACTTCAGTCTAGAGAAGGGAAAGCTCTGGGGAGACCTTATGGCAGTTTTCCAGTACCTAATGAGGACCTACATGAAAAATGAGGAGGGACTCTTTGTCAGGGAGTGTGCTGAAAGGGCAAGAGGTAATGGCCTTAGACTAAAAGAGGGTGGGATAAGATTAGATACCAGGAAGAAATTCTTTACTATGGATATGGTGAGACACTGGAACAGGTGGCCCAGAGAAGCTGTGGATGCCCCATCCTTGAAAGCATGCATAGCCAGGTTGGACACAGCTCTGAGTAACTTGGTCTAGTGGAAGGTATCCTTGGACATGGCAAGGTAGTCGGATAGTCTCAACTAGATGATCTTTAAGGTCCCTTTCAACCCAAACCATTAGATGATTCTATGATTATTTCCAGATGATCAGATGACTACAAATTTGTTTATAAATGCTTAAATACTAAACATTTCACGAATCTTAGCACAGATAACTGTTTACACTGAGAGAGGACTGGAAGTCATTTACTATTTTGCATGCATTGGTCATCTTTAAAAAATTCCTGTTACTACCCACAAGCACAAATTCTATGCAATTCAAAGAGGACATTGCAATCAGCAGGTAGCAAGTAGTCACAATGAGGAATTTAAAAAAAAAAAAAAGAAGAAAAGACTTCCATAGGCTGAATTTCGTGAATAATGTGTCATCACACATTTAATTTTTCTAGTGAACTATTCAGTTGGCAGTATCTAAAACATAAGAAGTACTCTGGCCCTGTAATTAAAATCAATCTAATTTATATGACACTCAGATTTCAAAAGGGTAATTCTACTTAAGCTGAAAAAAGTGTTCTAGTGTCAGATATAAATGAATGGCTACAGATGTGGACAAGGAAAATGTTAACGTTGTTTGTTAATCAGATGTAATTGGAGAGCAGTTATTTGATTACTTCTTTCTCCAGCCAGTTCAAATTTTTTTGTACAGAAACTGCAGGTTCACTGGTGTAACACTGTCTGGTTATGGGTTTCCTTTGTTGTCATGAAAGAGTGAATGTGTCAGTTCTACCCAAGCACAAAGTTTTCTCTCTCTGCTGCCTTCACTCACCTCCCTGGGAAACATTTGGCAGTCATCAATCTGATCACAAGCTTGTCAAATGAATTAATCCTTGAATAGTTCTTGCACTCTACTTGACCCTCTTTGTTTTATGCATGTTAAGTTTTCAGGCATCTCTTACACTATACTTGATTATTTACACCGCTACACATATCCAGTTCTTCCAGTGATATTTATATCATGCCGTGTTTCTGTTCTACATCAGTTAATTATGCTGGCATCATTCTGTATTATTACTATTATTATATCATTCAATTATATTTCTTAGTGCAGTTAGCTTTTGCAACTGCTACTAAGATGTACTTCCTGTTCTCAATATCAAAAGCAGCTTCAACATCAACAAGAAAAGGTCTAGTAAATATCGTTCCTAATTTGATTTTTTTCTTCTTGTTGTTGAGATGTAAGGTGAATAACCCAATGTGGTACTGCTAGCATCAAAAAACCACGATTTTTTCCAACAGTTAATGTGTTTTAATTTAATGTATGTGGGTTTTTTGTTTGCTACAACTGACTTCTTAGAAAGCAGGGTATGTTTTACTTAATGAAGTATGAGTTGGTGAATTTACAGTCCCTTGAAGATTTGAACAGGAACCTAACAGGAACAACTTGAAGAAATGTCCCTTTTACTGAGGGCACAGTTGCATTTAATTAGAGAAAAAATATCTAAAGATGGAAACTATAGAAATAGAGCAATGAATTAAAGGAAAAAGGTGTGTCAGTAAGCAAATTAAATGTAAAAGAACAGCCAAATCCTCCCTCAGAACAAATCTTCCTGGGAGGTAAGAGTGTAAAATCAGGTTCCAGTTTGGAAAAGTACTTACAGGTAGCTCTGATCAAGGCTGGAGTAAACAGAAGCATCTATCCACACTAGGTTATCCTGGACTATCTCAGAGATATCAGGTAGTTCTGCAATGCATGCCAGAGCAGCATAATGAGCTCTGCTGGGAGATCAGGACTGACTATTGCAGGAATTGTCGCACACATCATAGCACATTCCCATGTTGTGCTACTTGATGATGGCTAGGTCAGATACATTTCTTCAGCTGTCTTCATGAAAATAACACCCAAGGCTTGTAGTAGATGCTGTTGTAACAAATTCTTCTGTGTAGTGTGCAGACTAAACATTCTTTTTATTTCACATAGACCTCTCCATACGTTGTGCGCTCACGAATCAGGCTGTCTTCTCATCTCAGAGCCCACTGGAATAGGTTGCCCAGTGAGGCTGTGGATGCCACCTCCCTGGAGGCATTCAAGGCCAGGCTGGATGGGACTTTGAGCAACCTGGTCTAGAGGGAGGTGCCCCTGCCTACAGCAGGGGGTTGGAACTGTAGGATCTTAAAGGTCCCTTCCAACCCAAACCATTCTATGATTCTATGATTCTATGAACCTTTTGATCCCATCACTCTTTCTAGCCCATCCTGACTCTATGCCTTCATGCAGATAACAAGGCATCCTTTGACTCTGAACTTCTCCAACTCTGCATATGCTGAGGCTGTATATCTCAATTCCTTCTCCCCTCACATTTCTATTAGGATGTTCCTTTTCTTCCTACACAGCACTGCTGAAACCAAAGGCAATAGCAGCTGCCCCTCTCTACTTGAAGCACTGTGCAGATGTCACAACTGTCAAAGCTCTGCTAAAGCTCTGGAGACTTCAATGTCCTGAAAAAAAACTTACGTAACTCTGAAAACAGCTGTGTTCTGACCGGGGGACTGGACCAGGCAACAGCTAGATGTACTATCTAACATAGATTTTTCAATGATCTTACCAAAAACAATGTTCTTAGCAGACCTCAGCATAGTTTCCATGATTACTGCACTTATTTTAGTCTCTCTTTTTTCTCCAAGACCTTTCAGCAGGCCTCTCAAAAACATGCCCAATGTATTGATCTCAATTAGCTTTTATTGTGCTTGGATGGGATATAAGGAGAATGTTCAGAACTTACCTATCACATAAAAACTCAGACCAGAGATATGGCAGAAGAATGTGGAAGGGATTGAAGTGGAGAATCCTGGAGAGTCCTAACAACTCTTCCAAGACTGTGAGAAGGAATAACTTGACTGATATATCAAATTGTGATGCACTCACATTTGGCATGGAGATTTTAGAGACGAGTCTCCTTTCCTAAGGCATGCAGGCAATCTTGTTGCACTAGTTCTTCCTCTGACCTTTCTTCACTCCGGTTCTATACAAGTAGCGCTTGCTGCTGGAGCTTCCTGTTGCTGCCATCAAAACATCTCTCTTCACTGCTCCACTGTAACACCAATTCACTTCTGTTATTCAAACTTCTGCTATAAAAGGCAAGGGACATGTATCAGAAAGAACATTATAAAGCTTGAAACAAATTTAAGACAAAACAAACACTCATTTGACGAGCTGTCCTCACCCATTTACTACTTATGACTTCTGTATCATGAGATTGCAAATCTTTGTTTTATGTGAAGATGATTATTCACCATAGTCAAACTTTGACGTGATTAATTTGTTCCTGACTTTTAAACAGCTTAAGTTATAAGCTTTGCTCCACTTTATAACACATTTTTATTTTCAATGGAAATATCATTCAAAGATAATTTAAAAAATATGTAATCCTACTGTCTTCTCAATGTTTGTTGTTTTGTTTTCTTTATCTCTTCTTCTCCCCACTAGATTTTAATGGGAACACACCTTCAGGTTCTCTTTCTCACTGAAGCTCTGGGAAGTTTGTATGGGATGGATGTGTCCTTTTTTAGACCACAGGTTTGTGGGAGAAATAAAAGCTAGGCAAGGAAGAGGGAAGAGAGTAGAGTGTTACATGGAGACAAGAGGAAACAGAAACAGAAAGAGAAGCAGAGGACAAGGAGGCCTGGGATCATGAGAGAAAGGAGAGAGGAGGAATAAATGAAGGTCAAAAATCAGTTGGAAGATGGATTTCAACTCTCAGTGCAGCTTGAAGGATGTTGTGGGGCAATGGCAGCTCATCTGAATGAGGGAAGTGGAAAGAAGGGAAAAATGGGCTGTTTGGTTATGGGAAAAAGGGAAGGAAAAAAGAAAAGTGGAAAGTTTTTACTTGTTGGACGGGGGAAGCATTCAGAGCTGGCTGAGCAAGGTGATTGAACAGGGAACTGGGACCTGAAAAGACTGAGGGATTGGGAAACATCTGGCAGGAGAAAAAGGGCAAGGATGCATTGGTGAGGGGCTGCACAAGCGTGCAAAAGTGACAAATTTGAAAGAATCATGGGACTGAAAAGAGCAGCATTCAGACATCAGAGACATTGGATGTCAGAAATATCAGAGGGAAGAACAGAACTGGTTGGCAAGGCAGCCACAGATATGTGCTTAATTAATGTAGACTGCAGTCCTATCCTTTCCACAGAATATATGTTTGGATATTATGGACCCTGCTGTTGTTTGTGCAGCGATCTCCCCTCTCTTTTCTTTTATGATAGTTAAAACAAATTTAGAATTACGCATAATTAATGAGAGAAAATAGCTCCACATATCAGAATATATGTTGTCTTATAAAAATAGAAAGAAATATAAAAATAGAAAGAAAATAAATAAAGACTATCTGTTTCTCCTACACAACATTCTGCAATTCAGAGCAGGTTGCTCTGGAAACTTTAAGATGTACCTTTTCATCGTGAACTGAGAAATGAGTTGATTCTGTCAACTGAGAAATGAGTGATGAAACCACATAGCCAAGGAGTTCAAGCAGACAGTGAGTGACCTCAGCAAACTGGACAAAAAGTGAACAGATTACAGGAATTGTCTCAATGTTAGGGCTACACCTGTCCTCCAGGGGCAGTTCTGCAGTACTTGTTTTATATCATTCACTTAACACTTTTCCTTCTATGTCCGTTTTTCTGGTCAGAAAAAAAGATTCCCTCAACAGCTTCTGGATGTGGTCCTATTTCAAATATCTTCACAATTAGATTGAGAATTCCCTGCACAATACAAACTACAGTACTTCCACGTTTGAGAATACAAAAGAACATTAGTTTTACACTGATATTTATGAGTGTTTATACATATTACTAAGGAGCACCAACCAAAGCTGTGTTTCTTGTGCACTTGTTCAATTCTTGTGATGCTGGAAGACAGTATCATTTTTCATGTAGCTCCTGTGCATTTATGAGAGTTACATCAAAGAAGATTTTGTGCATTTTGTTTTCATAGTCATGGACACTAAAAGCCTACAAATAACAAAGACAAATTTGTAACAAGTCTTGCATTAATAGGTAATGGAAGTGAAGAACTATGAAATAATATTTCATCTTATTTTTATGATATCTATTTAACTAATATGCAGAAATGGTAGACAAATATGTATGCTTAGGTTTGGATGGTTGTCACCTCCCCTTCATGCCTTGGCATTCAGAGTAGAAGTAATTGTATATGGGTAGAAATTATTATATAAGCTTCTCTCTACTAGTAGGATCAAGACATTTGGAGTAAGGAGAAACAAAAACAAAACAATAACACCACTCGGCATTAAGTCTAACCCTTCAATTGGGCAACAGCATTATGAATACTTGAGAGTACTGTGATGTATAAGAAGTTGAAGTATGGATGTGTGTGTGTATACATATGTCCTGGTTTCAGCTCAGTGTTAATAACACACTGATGTTTTGCTTGTTGCTGAGTGATGGGAATGTGATCCGAGCTGGGCCAGGCTGTTTGGCAGGGAAGATTTGCCCCCATGATTACTCTGAAACAGGGGTCAGGGCAGAGCCAGGACAGGGGTCTGAATTAGACAAGAGCTTATTCCATACCACGTGACAGCATGCAGAAGGCCATAAAGCAGTGGGGAGTTGGCCAGTGAAAGGCCGCTGCTCAGGGAATGACGTGTGTTTGTTGGCAGGTGGTTAATATTTACATTTGCAGTATGGATATAAGTATGTGTATATTTGTGTATATGTATATAGCTATATACATAGTTATACGTGTAGTTACATATGAATATATCATCACATTGTTTTTTTCCATTTTCCTTTTCTGTCTTCGTAAATATTTTTTATCTCAAGCAAAACATTCTATTTTGTTTCCAGTTCTCTCCCTCATCCCACTGTGGGGAGGGAATGAGCCAATGGCTGTGTGGTGCTGAGCTGCTGCTGGGTGAAACCACAACAACATATCACAGAATCACAGAATCACAGAACGGCTTGTGTTGGAAGGGACCTTAAAAAATATCTAGTTCCAACCCCCCACTGTGAGCTGGTTGCCTCCCATCAGCTAAGGCTGCCCAGGGCCCCATCCAACCTGGCCTGGAGCACCTCCAGTGATGGGGCACCCACAGCTTCTCTGGGAAGCCTGTGCCAGGGCCTCACTGCCCTCTGAGTTAAGAATTTCCTCCTAATATCTAACCTACATCTCCTTTCTTTAAACTAATTAAAACTTTAACTTTCTTTTAAACTAATTAAAACAATTCCTCCCTGTTCTGCCACTACTTGCCCATGCATAAAAGGCTAATTTTCTACAAAAAAATCCCACCTGTTGCTGTCCAGTGAGGTACAGAAAAATGCATCTCTCAAGCTCCAAGCCATTTGATCTTCAAAAACACAGGAAGACACCCCCATGCTTGTAATGACACTCAGATTGTCACTGATTTTGAGTGACAATTTAATTAAATATTTTAAAATGCCATTCTGAAACTAAAAAAAAAAAATAAAAATAAAAATCATTTTGTCATTTCTGGAACAGGATTAATCACTGAAATAATTATTTAAATTTTTTGAAAGAATACTTAATAAGACAAAATTTACTTAAGATACTTTAAAAAGCATCCTTAGCACTTCTACAGTTCAGCCAGGTCTGCAAAGCTTTTTATTCACTTCTCCACAAACAGAGCTGTGGATAGTTCCATGGTCTCTCAATTTCATGGAGACAAGCTACTCCATGTAAGAACAACTTTTTTTCTTTTTTTTTTTTGCACAGGCATGTAGTAATCTCTTCAAGAATCAAGATTACATACAGGTAAAATGTATGTTACTAATTTTAGAAGAATAATTTTGGAAAATTTTTCATTCTCTATGTTGGCAGTGTATTCAGTAACCACAACAGGATATAAAAATCTTTGATCTACTTGTACTAGATTAATTCTGTATAAATACTATATAATGAGAAAAACACAAGTCTCTAAGCTCAGATGTCAAGAAACTGAATAGTGGGAACACTCACTAATGAATTGCAAAGATAAATGTGAAAGCTATAGTTGATCTGTGATCAAGATAGGCATTGTGCTGGTGACATACTAATCACAGATTTCCCATTCCGGTCCAGCTGACAAGTGAGATCTACTCAGCTCACTTCTATTCTCACACACTAGTAGTGTAGCATGCTCTTGTAAGACCACTAGTTTGAAGATCTTACTAGTTTGAAGAAGATAGGACCGAGGACACATATCTGTATCTTCTTGGCTGAGAATTACATCAGTTTTGCAAAATGCACATAATCAAAACTGATAATTCCATTATTTGGATGGAAATTCTGCATCTTTGATTTTATAAAACTAATTTAACTGTGGTTTGAAATGTTTCTTAGGATTAAGAAGTTGGTATTCTTCCATCTGAATAGATAGAGCCAGCCTTGCATAGGTGAGATGAAAGTATTAACATTGCCACTTGTGTTTAATAACATTACTGCAGGTATAGAAGTTTCCTCAGAAGAATTCCAACTGAGCTGTTACAAACCTTGGTGTAATTCAAAAATAAAGCAGACAAATAAATAAATAAACCCAACCAGGAACTGAAAAATAAAACTACAACAAATAAAATGATATGAATCACACAAACAGAAGAACAGTCCTCATTTCCCAAGGATTCCCTTTGTCATGCCATGTGCCAGGGAGAAGTGCAATCAACAGGACAGTTCTTACACCAACTTACCACCTTCTTTTCTCCTCAGCACAAGTCATCACTGGAAAAATGGAAGGACTAGGAATGGCTCTGCCCATTCACCATTTAACGTATTTTATGGCACTGAAGTCCTGAAAATTATTTTTAGCCTGCTTCAATATCCAGGTATCTATTTGGCTTAAAAGGCCTAGTGGGGAATAATCATTAAACTGCTTTTAACATTTGTTCTCAAGGTAATCTAAAAACTAATTGATAGACTTCATTTGAATGACTTTGAGAACACCCACCACAAAGGCGCAGGCATAATCTATCTGAAAATGAGTATTCCTGTCCCCGTATCTGACTCAGAAAGACAGTGAGCCTGTTAGAACTGTCAGCCAGGGAGGCTGGTTCCTCAGTTCAAAAAGAAGACACTTTAATCTCTAGCATCATCCAAAACTTCACTTGGAAATTGCAGGCAGGAGGAATTACTTCTGTATGTAAAGATTTTACTGCTCTGATAACACAAGTTAGGCAAATTTGGACTCTAAGGAACACTATGGTGATAGATATTTGGAAATGATAGGATACTGCTATTAGCACTGCTTCTTGCAAAACACAGCATCAGCAAACAAGGCCAGAGATTATTGTCCTTAATCCTGTTCCTGACTGTGGAACGCCTCCTTGAGTTACTGAGGTGAAGGAAGAAGGACAACAGAATTTGGCTGGGCTCCTTTCCACTGACAGCTCGCCAGACAAACACTAGGACATCCAGACATTGAAGCCATCTGTGTGTTGTAAATCTATATATGACTAGTGTCCACAAACCACTCGTGTGTTGAGGACATCTGGCATATCTCTCTAGTGTTCTTTGACAGAGCATGAATAGCACATGACCTGTACTCACATGCACCTTGTCACACAGAGAAATTACTAGAAAATAGCATGCTCCTTCTTGTGTTTGACACTCATTCTGGATAGACTTCTACAACATCTTTAAAAATATGAATACCAGAACAGGATACAGTATTTCCACTGCTAAGCATACCACTCCATCTAGATACATGCACTGTATTCAAACACAGCCGAATGTAGTCAATGGCATACGTAAATACAGTTACACACAAAAACAGAACTGTTGCTCTTCTCTGGACATGCTCTAGGGCCTTGATGTCTTTCTTGTAGTGAGAGACCCAAAACTGAACACTTGAGCTGTAGCCTCACCAGTGCTGAGTACAAGGGGATGATCACTTCCCTGCTCCTGCTGGCAACAGTTTCTGATACAAGCCAGGATGCCATTGGCCTTGGCCACTTGGGCACACTGCTGGCTCATGTTCAGCTGAGTGTCAGCCAACACTCCCAGATCCATTTCTTCACCGCAGTCTTCCAACCACTGTGCCCCGAGCCTGTAGCGTTACCTGGGGTTGTTTTGGCCAAAGTGCAGGACCCAGCACTTCATACAGTTGAACTTCATCCCATGGGCCTCAGCTCAGTGATCCAGCCTGTCCAGATCACTCCATAGGGCCTTCCTACCCCCAGGCAGTTTGGCACTTCTTCCCATCTTGGTGTCATCTGCAAACTTACTAAGAGCACATTCACTCCTCTTGTCCAGGTCATCAATAAAGATATTAAGCAGAACAGGCCCCATTATCAACCACTGGGGAACACCACTCGTGACCAGTAGCCAGCTGGATTTAATTCCATTCCCACCACCATTTATTTCCATGGAAAACACAACAGCTATAAGGAACAAAATAGCATTACTTGATAGAGCAAATTCTCAGCTACAAAACACTATTGTTTAACACAGTCACTACCATTAGCTATGTATTTTCACCAGCACTGGACAAGAGCCTGCATACTGCCCTTATAAAAATCTCTACCAGTGGAGTTGCTATGATGGTATTGTTGCTAAGAAAATTGCCCACGCAGTCCATCTTTCATTGGCCCAAACAGATGGAAGCGAGAAGGCACCAAATCTGGACTATACAGTGAGTGTAGGATAGTCTAGCCAAGATAGGTAATGTGTTCCACAGTCTTCAAACTTGTACAGGGCGTGGCATTATTGTGTGGCAAGAGAAGGGTTGCCTTTTACCTCTGCCTTGGCTCTGGAAGTTTGAGCCTTCACTTAGTCAGCGCCATGGTGTAGTGGTCAGAGTCGATGGTTTGTCTGGGTCCCAGGAAATCCAGAAGGTTCACCCCTTTCAGTGTACATCACTTTAGTGCTGAGGGCTGTGCCTTGAACCTTTTCTTCAGTGGAAAATTAATGTTGCCTCTCCGTGGACTGCCATTTTGGCTCTGGCTTGTAGTGGTGACACGACATCTTGTCAACAGTAGTGTGATCCAGGAAATCATCACCTTTGGCCTCATACTGATTCAGTAGGTCCTGTTCTTTCTGTTCCCATGTGAGCATTCATGGGGCCCACCTGGCAAAAAACTTTGCAATATTTCAACATTGCCAATATAATTTCCAAAGTAGTGAAGCTGATACTCAGCTCTGTACACACTTGCCTGGTTGTAATCTGCCAATTTGTGCAGATAAGCTGATCCAGAAGCTCTTCTTTTCCTAGTGTGACAGCTGTGCATGGCCATCCAGAACATTGTTTGTCTTTTGTGTCGTCACCACAGCTGAAATGTACCACCCATCACCTCACTGTGCTCACATCCACTGTTTGGAATCCATAAACATTCAGCAAGCTTCAGTGAATGTCAGTGGGTGTCATTTCTTTTTGCATTGAGGAATTCAGTGAAACATCCTTGCTTCATATGCACTTCCATGTCAGACGTCATTTTGTCAGACTGCCCCTGTGCTGCCATCTGTCACATGGCAACAACATGTAAAAGAAGAAAGAAAGGTTCAGCCTCTACTGCCATACTGCAAACGTCTGCATCTGACCTCGTGGGCCAACGTAATAAAATAGGGGGCATTACTTTTGGAGCAGCCCTTGTATGTTGTTATGATTGCGTTTTTATTTCCATTTTCCCTTTCGATTTTAGTAAATAGATTTTGTCCCAACCCACGAGTTCTGTTTCATTTCCAGTTCTCTCCCTCATCCCTTTTGCAGATGGAGTGAATGAAAGTGGTGCTCAGCTGCCTGCCAGTTTAAATCACAACAGCTTGACTTCCTACTTGTTGAGATGGACTAGTCTTGAACTTGGAGCAAATGGTCATTGAAAATCATTTGTTTCACTGTCCTAGATCTTTCTTGTAAATTGTCTCCTCCCCAGGGCCGTATCCTATGGGAGTCTTCCAAGCAGATCACCAAAATGACAAAGTCCTCTCTCCTTAAGTCCAAGATTGTGATCCTGCTATTTGTTTTGTTCCCTCCTCTCAGGATCTTAATCTCCACCACTTGTGGTCCTAGGGGCAGGACTGTCCCAGATCTTCATATACAGAACCAATTCTTCCTTTTATATAAATAAGAAGTCCAGTAGAGCGTCTCACATTGGTGGGTCCTCAGTCACCATCATCAGGAATTTGTCATTGATGACCACCAGAAACCTCCTGGATTTCATGTCCCCCGCTGTGTTTCCCTTCCAAGAGATCTACATACATTAACATTTGTTAACATTTAGTACATGATTCTTGATATTCTTGAATCATGTAACCTTTCTAAAAATGTTGAGTTATGTAAAACATTAGTAAGATTTCAATAGTTTGTTTTTAGTGGCTAAATCTGAAGTTGCGTACACACATAAAAGTAAACAATTTGTTCAAGAAGAAAGTTTCTGTGCCTATGCTTTCTTACACGTCTTATACTCCCCATTAATAAGATTAAGTTTACTGAAAACATTATCAGATTTTTTTTTTGTAACTTCCAGTACTTTGGTAGTAGTTCCAGCCAACAGAAGAATCAGAGTGTATTTCATACTAGGGACTGTGGATATGAAAGAAATAGAATTTCGTATGTATGTCAGATGACCACAATGGATTAAATACCACAGACCTTCCCACAGTGGATGGCTCAGCTTCAACTGAAATAGAATCAGAAGCCCGTGTATGAAAATAAATCATGCAGCAGGGATTGTATTAAATTAACTAAATCTGTTTAACTCTTAGGTATAAATAAGACCATGGGATAAAAATAGTCCATTTGAAATGTTTTTTTTTTCATGAACAACAGATATGAATGTGGCTAAAAGGACTGGAAAGTAAAAACTATGCATATCATTGATGCTAATTTCAGAAAAGCTAGACACTGATCAACTGAAACAGCAGAATAGCCAAATTCTTCCTACGTTTCCCCTGCTTTTCCCTGGTTCCCTTTCTTCTTCTCCATCAAACAAGCCCTATTTCTGCTGCAAGCATTCAGAAGTATAACATGCATCCACAGAAGTGGCAGTAGTTGTGGCTCCCTGGCAACCATAGGAATATGAGGGACATTCTTCTTAAGAATTTCTGATGGTTCCCAAGTTGGGAGTTGCCCACTGAGAAGCTGAAATGTACATTAGTTCCTTTTACCTAGCAAATACTCCCTTGCAGGAATTGACCATCTCAGTAATTTTTCCTCACTACAAGCAGTTGCAGGCTTTTTTCTGCTTATTATATTCTGCTTGGGCAGCTTATTCATATTCAGCTTTCTTGTAACTGACTTACTATAGCTTTTGAGTTTTTCTCAAGACTTCTTTAAGTATCAAGTTTGCATTGGCTTATAAAATCTAAAATATATTCTTTGTTGTCCTGAAGAATGTTATTCTGACTAGAAGAGTGCACAGGCTATTGCTGAGCAATATTACCCTTGAAAAGAATAACAAATGAAGAATGACTGTTTTCTCACCTATTTCAACGTTTCTCTTAGCTCACAGTCATAGCTGCCGTGTGTGACTGATGATTTTGGACGCAATCCACATTTAACTCTATAAACAGAAATGCTTTAAAGAGATCTGGTTGTCCAAGAATGTTCATTAATTCACCTGCTGAAAATTAATCACCTGTAGGTTGCCCAAAGTAGGAAACTTCAAGAAAGAGCTGCTCTGAAACACAGATGGTGTCTTGAAGTTTCCTACTTTGGGAATGTCTACAGCAGCATTGCAGTTTGGACCAGGAGTGCACTCTGGAAGAAAATATCAATTTACTGTGTTTTGGTTTGTCTCATGAAATGCTCTCAGAGCACACAGATATGTTCTTCCAGCTGAAGCTAAGCAGAAGAGGAGCTCGCCTTAGTGTTTCATCCATCAGTGGGACCTGAACACACAGAGTTGGACCTGAGTTAGTTGGTCCAAGTGAAACTCCTGGCAAACAGTGAAGACTTTGAGTTCTCAAATCTGTTTGTTTCTCCAAAAGTTTCCCAGTATGCCACACCGTTTCCTAGCCTAGACTTAGCTCCTGACAACATCCAGAACCTCTACAAGCTCAAAGGAGGTTTGTTTTTGTTTTTGTTTTTGTTTTTGTTTTGTGAGGAAGGGGGAGAAAAGTTCTAAACCAAAGGGAACAAGCTTGCTCCCAAAAAACTCACCCAAGTTTTGCCTTTCAGGTGCTTTCAGGTATGGTTATTCAATGGCTAACCTAGGAGAGGACCCAAAGAATTTTCTAGCTTCCAGCCGTGACCACGAGCTTTGATGACATCCTGCTTTTGTGTCACTATGGTACATAGATGTGCCCTATCAGACAGAGAGGTAATGGTGGAGCACTCCTACTTCACTCCCTTTTTGTGAGCAGGCACACCAGCACTGCAGGGTATGCACAGTTCAGGCACAGCCTTTGAGGACATGCATACGTTTCCCACTGACACCAGCATATTAACATTTCACCACAGCTATCTTGATGGGGTAGCCAAGTGTGAATGTTCTGTCGGCAGCGATTAACCATGTTTCACATGTAGGTACTTGGCATGCTGCTAAATGCCAGCAGCAGCTCCACATCAGTCTACTGTGGGGATTCAAATTGTGCTACTGTTACTGGTGCTGCTCAGATGTCAGCGAGAACAGAGAACAATCCCTTGAATGTATAATATCTCTAAGTAATTTGTGAGAGTTTTCATAATGTGATTGCTCAATGCAATCTCGCTGCCACTGTGAGATGCGTCACTCCTCTGCAGACAGGACTGACCTGCTGCAGACCTAGCCTGGGGAATTATCCTTTCCTCTGCAGAGGTTTGTGTTCCTCTCTGGATGTTCCTGTTTCAGTCTTCGATGGCAGCAAAACCAGTGGTTGTTATACTGTCAACTGTAAGGTCAACATTCAGAAGTAATGTAAATTATACTGTTGTAAATCAGTCTGAGTGGGTGTCAAATGTGTCTTGGAAGAAATTGCATGTTAGAGAAGCAAAATGGCAGGCTTAAAGCAAGGGAAACAAACAAAAAAATAAGCTAAGGACTTATATCCCGGAGAAGGACGCAGTACTAATCCTTAAATATAGACTCAGATACATAGCCAGAGTATTATATGTCTCCTGTGCAATTGTTTGATCACTAATAAAGAAATGGGTGGTCATTATTAACCGGTACCTTTTCCCCATTCAACTTTTTTATCTGATTCTGATATAGTATTTTCCTACACTAAAGAGAATAATTAGAGGAAGTTTTCTCCAAAGTGTATCAAAACAGGAGTAGATAATACAGGTACATTTCCTCTGAAGAGTTTTTACTAAAGCTGATTTATCACCCTGTTTCTCAGTAGCATCAGGATAACCGAGATGTGAGAGTTATTTGTGCATGTCTTTCTCAGAGTGTAGATAATTAAAAATGTGCAGGTAGGAAAAGCAGAGGGAGCTCTGACCATCACATTAAACTAGACAGTCATATCTAAACCTGCATCACAGCTTTGCCTTTGTTCCCTAAATCCTCCAAGTGAGAGCATTCTCTCGAGCGGATTAATTAACAATTCAGAGCCACATGTGTGCATATGTTTGCATATTTCATTTAGATCCTCAGCTATCAGCATGGGATACTCAGGGTTTTTAGTGATCTTTGTTTGTGCCTTCAAAGAGAGGGGAAAATCCTACATTCAGCACCCCACAGCACATTTAACTTAGCCCAGTACCCTAGACCTCGCAGCATTAGCTATTTGTTTTCACTTCTGTCAAATTCTGGCAGCAGTCACAGTGAAATCCCAGTGAAAACCACCAAAAATATGAAGCATTATTTTACAGAATTTATAATTTTGCACAGTGAGAGTTCTTTATGAAGGTATTTTATGCGCGTGGCAGAGCTTTGTCTATGGGCTTAATTTCCTGTGCTTGATCATGCAAGGCTTTCTTTCTCTCTTGAGTGTAAATAGGAAAGGTTGACACTGCACAGGTTTGATCTCTTTAATCAAGTAAAAATGGAAGACATAAATCTTGTTTGAATGTTATTATATTTGTTACTTAAATTCTATTATGCATACTTAATTACTGTTAATTGAAATGTTTAACTAAGATAGATGTGCATGATCATGCTTAGCTGCTTTTCTTTCAAGAAAGAAAGTTCTTAATGTTTTATAAGTGTTTTTCATACAGATTTTCTGTCTCCAGAGGTAATTTTAATAATAATAAATGCAGAAGTGTGCAGGGAATTTCAATAGGAAGATTTCCTTGCTGATCTCATTTATATTGACAAGCATAAGTGTGTTATGCCTTATATGGGTACAGCATTTATCTTGAACTGTTCTCTGACCTTATCAAGCATCATGACAAGTATCACTTTCTGCTATTGTACAAATTCATGTCTGAGAAGGTGAGTTTCATAATATACCTACAGGGATGCTCACATAAAACTCATGTCACGGCTGTCCTTTCAAACTTTGACCAAAAGAAAAAAAAAAAAAAAGACATTTCATGTTCTATATCCAGGCTGTATGGACAATTTTGGCTTCCTTAAAAACTCCCTGAGATTGAAGTGATTCTTTCAGCTTACCTCTGAAAGTTTCAAAGAAAGCTTTATTCATCTGACTTGATTTCATGTCTTTACTGAAAAGCCATTGGATAGAATTAATTCAATGTCTTAGCCACAAATTATGCAACAGAAAGTGAGATTTTTTTGGTACTTTTAAAATCTTTTTGACTTTTCTCAGTAGGTGATGAAACCCACAACATTCTGGTTAGAAGCATCTTCCACTATAGACACAACTGGGACACAACTGAGGAGTTCAGCAGACCATCAGTCTGGGCATCACTTCAGCAGAGAATAGCAGAGACTAGGGAAGTTTTGGGGTTATGTCTGGTGTTTCTCCAGACACATGCTCATTGGCCAAAGAAGTCATTTTGGGACACCTCTGTTTTATATTCTGATTAGGACTGGTCAATTCAAAAGGCCACTGCTTTCCTGCCAGCAGGTGCTGAGTGTTATACTGAAATAAACCAGAGTGGGGAGAAATTGCTCTAAAATTTGTCTTCAAGTTGCTAAGGAATCGATCTGCCTCCTATCATATAGATTCAGGGTAGCTTTACAAGTCAGGTTCAGCTTCCAGATATCCATATGAGGGGCTTTTCACTGTCAAAGGAAGAATTGAAGAGGAGGAAGAAAAGCTTTCCTTACTACCAGGTTATTTTTAATTGTTTCTGGGCGAGTACAAAGTCTAATTTGTTGTGAGAATCACAGGACTATACCCTAGGATTAAGCCCCTGTTTTCTGACCCATGCTTTTGCTGCAGTTCACCCCAAAATAATTGTGATGAGGAAATCTTGAAGATTTTTTTTTTCATCTCTCCTCATCAGAAAGGAGATTGCTATTTCAAAACAGAGCAAGCATGCACTGCTTTGGAGTTCCGCCTCTTGGAAATTCTACCTCAGTTTTGGTGACTAGAGTTGATAATGGAGTCAGATATCTGTCTTGCACTCTACTCAAGGGGCCTCATAAAGTGTTGTGGATTCTCTTGCTATGGATTAGCTTCTATAGCCCCATCAGCTTTGCTCCAAGAGAAGTGCAGGGAAGAGAGAAAGTCTTTGAATGAACTGCGAGTCTTTAAATGAACTGGATCCTTTGGAAAGCACTTGCACGGGGAAGAAAAAAAAAGCAAAAAAAAAAAAAAAGCAGGCTTTTAGGAATTCATCAGAAAATCTGAGGGCTGGAAAAGTCAGATTTGTTTTCAGATGGGACAAACTATACATACAAAATGAAGAGACTGTGGACTGTCTGTTAAAAAACATTTCTTCTGGACCTCTGGACCTCTGGCCTTGACACCAGTGGTCCAAAAAACAATGGGAGCAAATTTCATCTGAAATGACATTTGACAATATCACGCTTGGTTCTTAGCACAGCTCTGGGGCTGCACTCTCACAAAAACATAGGTCCTATAGCGCCCACTTCCTAAATATGACAGACTGATCCTTCAGCTCTCGCCATACTCACCAGTGTAAGGAAATAATCATTTATTACTTACCTGCGTGGTACACTCATTATAATGTAACCCAGGAGGGGAGAATGATTCATATGATTACTTTATCCTATGAGAAACACAAATGTATCACTCAACCAGTTTTCAACAGCAGTGAAAAAAAATAGCCCTAGCTATTTTTAGATATTTTTAGAATCATAGAATAACCAAAGTTGGAAAAGATCTACAAGATCATCTAGTCCAAATGTCCATCTACCACCAATACTTCCCCACTAAACCATATCCCTTAGTACCACATCTATATGTTTCTTGAACACTTCCAGGGATAGTGACTCCACCAACTCCCTGGGCAGCCTGTTTCAGCACCTGACCACTCTTTTTGAAAATTATTTTTTCCTGACATCCAAGCTGAATCTCCCCTGACACAACTTGAGGCCATTCCCTCTAGCTCAATTGCTAGTTACATAGGAGAAGAGGCCGACCCCCACCTCATCACAACCTTCTTTCAGGTTGGACAGCGATAAGGTCTCCCTTGAGCCTCCTCTTCTCCAGACTAAACAGTCGCAGTTCCCTTAGCCATTCATCATAAGACTTTTGCTCCAGACTCTGAGACATATTCTAAGCCTCTATTATTTTTCTTTCCACTTCAATCTCTGCATCACCACACGATAACTCATCAATGCATAAAGCCAGTAGTAAGTGGTTGACCAAAACTAAGTCCTGCTATTCAAGATTACTAACTGCTCTTAGAGACAATATGAGACCATTTCTATTTTTAGTGGCAGTGAATAATGCTGAAAATGCCTACTGTACTAGGCAAACAGGAGCTACTGTAGTAGACGTCAGAGGAAAGAGACCCACTGACAGACCTGCCATCTATGACATAGACACTGCTTGGCATGTGGCAATGTCACTCAAATGAATAATCAGATAAACGTTGGATGGAAAGGGGGAAGATGATGCAACAAGAGATGGGTAAATTTATGTAAATTGGATGTAACACAGGGTTTAGATGTCACAATCTACATTAGCTTCACATTGCTGAAGCCCACATTTCACTAATAAGCGAGCACTTTCCTGGAGTTTGTCTGGAACAACTGTGTTCACTCTGTCCACTGGATATTCTCCCTGATTCCACTGCATTATCACATAGCTGTCAGGTAAATAAGACAATCCCAGGCCTTTTCTCACACAGTCCTAAGGCCGCATGCCAGAAGGGTACCTAGGAGTTGCAGACAGCTTGACCCTGAGCTGCCTTTACATAGTATGGTGAGGCAGTGGTCAGCGGTGCAAGTACCAAGAAGGTTCCATGGGTCTATGTTTGGGTGCACACTAAAGTTTGGGCTAAGGTCTGTCTGAACAATGTTCCCAAAGGCAGTGCAGTGGTAGCACTGAATATGAGTTTGTTACTAATTCAGATATGTTCATTTATATACTTGTTCTGGAATTGTGACGGTTAAGAAAAAATGTTAAAGCAATAATTAAACATTCATAACTAAATGCAGGTATTAAGGCTGAGGAAGTCCTCCTTTTCTCTTTCCTACATCTTTCCTCAAAGCCCATAGCATCATGATAAAGAGATTTTGTAAAATGAGTTTGAGTATAGCTCACTTTCTAAACAAAAGATTTTGAGTGATACGAATCATCATCACCTAGAATCTCCTTTCATAACATTGTATTAAATTAAACAAAGGAGAACAAAGACCTGGATGAGACTTCAGGGCCACTGAATCTAATTTCCTATTTTGCATGTGAGAGTTTAGATGAGATGTTCTGTCTTGATACAAACTAGAGAAAAGATCACTTGCCAATGCTCATCATTAAAAAAAAGTCAACCCTCAGAAATTCCTGCTTTTCTTTCTTTCTTCTTGAAATCTGGTTTCCCCATCTTTGAGTGTGGAGAGATGAACAAGCTTGCTTTCCTTTTGGAAATTATTGCAAAGAACTTGCTGCAAAATTCTGAATTCAGGATGCTCAGATCTGGTTCAGGTTTTGCTCCAAGTGTTTCTGTTACAGTATTTGTTGTGATACGTGCTATGCTCAAAATGTTGTTATGGGCAAAAAGGAAACATAGTGTTTACATGTAAAGTCAGGTATTTATTATCAGTATAACTGACATCAAAACTGTTTAATAGAAAAGTTATAACTAGTCCAGACTTAATTATTACATAAATGAAAATCAAATGACAGGAATATAATTATTATACAAGAAAACTGTCAGTAATAGTACAATTAAAATTGTTATATGCATTTCCTTGTGTTTATTCAACACTCCTTTTCCTGGCTCTGTGTTCTTGTTACCATTGACACTTTTACTACCAAGCTGATGGCTTCATTGTGGTGAGAGTGGAAGGGGTTCAAGAAGCCACCAGCACTGAGAGTCATTCACCTGGGAAAGTGGTGATGGTTTCTGTTTCGAGGATCCACTTCATGTCATTTTTATATGATTGCTAAGTCATCTGTATGCTTGTTCTTTCTTCACTGGTCTGCAATGCCTTGTGACTTTACTGTATATGGTACATTGTAAATAGGTTAGATGCTTGTGTTTTGTCACCCTAAAACCAGTTTTGTACAGATTTAGATCTGCATGTTTTTCAATAGACATTGGTGAATTCTGTATAATCTTGGGATCTACATCCTGTACCTCGTGTCTTATCATCTCATGCTTGCAATCCTTGCTAGTACATCTTGCAACTCCACTTTTCAATGTCTCTGCTATCTGATAGAACAAAATTTCTCCACACTACATTAACATTATTACCACAGTCACAAATATTTTTTTCTACACAGTATGGCAACTTGCTACTACTACCTATATAAGTATTATAGTTGTACCATATATGGGTAAGCAACAGTAAAACAAGTTAGACGTAACCAATCATTCAACAGAAAAAATGTTTTTGTGATCAAATGAAAACAAAGCTCTAATGATGCCAAGAAAGGTTCAGACAAAGCCTTGCCAACTTCGTACAAACCACTGGCTTTTTACTAGCAGTGATAGTATTGGATTACTCTACACAGGTCAACTGAAACAACTATAAAATGACTTCATGATCGGCCTCTGAGCTTCTCTTCATTTGCTGTTTCAAATAACTGCTCTGATATCTACCTAAGCTGTCAACATTTAAACTACTTCATTCCATTGCTCCGTTCATTGTTTGTTTTTATTTTCACGGCATTTTAGATATGCATATGTATAGATATAAAATGAATACCTGAGTAGCAGAACAGTTTTGAAACATGGACCAAATGAATCCATTGTCAACAAAAGAGTTACTCTGGGAAGGAATTCTGCTACTGAGGTTTTAATTTCAGAAGAAGTCCTTTCCTGTTGAGTCTCACTAAAAATAATATTAAAATGAAAATGAAGTAATGGATCTTGTAGAAGGTTCTAGAGGGAAAATAAAACTGAATTAAGAATAAATTGTTTGGTCCAGTTTTGATGAACACTTGGACTTAATGTGATGAACAAAGAACAGAGGCTTAATTCAGTGCTCTAATTTGAGAGCCAGAGAAAGGCTTCAAGCTACGTTATAAGCAAGCCAATCCAACCCACTCTGCTTCTGAAAGAAAAAAATGTTGTCCCATTCTGTTTGTTTCCCTGAAGGAATGGATATTGAGAATGTTTGGTGCATATGTAATCTCATCCACAAGACCTCAGCAGAGAATGGAATTTGTAGATAAGCAATTTCTTTGTGTTTAGGTGGCTAGATGTACTTCTTTATATGAGGATATTTATATGAGATATTGAGGATAGGAGCATTTTTTTCTCGGCTTTAACCTGTAAGGTTGAGACCTCATTCTTTGTGGGCAAGCTAGGGAGAGATAGGAGGAGATGCAGATCTGCCTGGCTTAGATTAAAGCAATTTGCTACAGATCTGCTGTTTCTAGCCCTCCATGATATTCACCTCAGGTTCCAGTGTTTTCTATTACCTGAGAGAAAAATGCTGGTATTCAAGCTATAGCAGAATGCCTTAAATTAAGCACACAAAATACGTTGATTTCTGTTTAAAAAAAAAAAAAAAGAGAGAGGTAACATGTCTTTAGCAGACTGCCTCAAGTCATAGTTATATGAAGACATAGATCCCATAATGAAATATGGATCAAAAAATATCTCCTAACAGACAACAAGCTGTTTAGAAGCCTCATCCTTATATGAGTTGACATTTCTACAAATAAATTATCAGAACCTCAAGTTTATTACCAGTTCATTTTCTTCACTTTTCCTCTTCTCTCACAGAAACCATCTTTAGAGGATTCTTTGACTATGGAAACATAGCATCTTATCACACTGTGGCCCCACTCATAATCTCTAACTTGCTGGTTAATTTTAACTACAGTTAAATTTGGGGCTGCTACACATGACAACCAAGAACAAATAAGTTTTGTGAAAATCAACAGAAGGTTGTTAATATAGGAAAGAAGAGCAGAAGTCAGTGTTTATCCATTTTGAGAGATAATAGACAACTGACCAACCTGCCATGAGCACCAGATGGCCAGTCAGTGCACTCATCATTCCAGCCTAGCTACATTACACAGTTGTTCCTTGTTTTGAGAATGGAAAGCATACACAGATCACAGTAGTAAAGGAATGAGATATGGTTAACAGGAGTAGAAGAGATACTGGGCATGTAATAAGCTAGATGGCATTATGGGAACTCAGGGAATACACAGAGAACCTTGGGGTACTTCAAAGGGAGCAGGTGGGGATGGATGTAAGACACAACCCATGAGAAGTGAGTTTCAGTAGCTCCACTGCTCACAAAGCAATGCACTGTTCTACACAGTATATTATGCAGTCAGGAACTGAAATACAATTGGTCGTGCTTCAGCCTGACAGCAAATGCCCTAATAGCCAGTTCTTGCCCTCAGTTATAGAGCTATAAAAGCAGAAAACCTCCCCCATTTATTTTATTCCTAGTTATCACAAGGTGACCCATCTGTTTATATTTTCTCACACAATACATGTTTATTGCAAATTGAAATTCCCATCAAGTCACAATACATTGCATATACTTAGCAGCATCTAAGAAACCAACAGTTTCACATTGTCATATTCTACTTGTCAAACAGAAGACTACCATCTGATTAACATTTTAAGTGTCAAAGTTGCTAGGATGACACATTTAGCAAGGTGCAGAATAAGTTCAGCCATATGTTTTAAAATACTGTACGAGAAAGGAGATCTAAGCATAAGTAAAAGCCTAATCCATGACCAAGACTTTCAAAAGATGTGTGCGTACCATTAGGTTCTGAAATCTGAAACCAATTATTTTCTCAAATGAACAATTTTTCAAAAGAGCTCATGAATCCAGGCTACTCCACACTGTCACATATGCAAATTTATGGTAAAGAGAGTAATTTGACCTTTGGATCAGGACACTTTCTTAAATTAATTTGACAGGTGCTGGAACATGGAGACCTGGTGCAATCCCATTGCTTTTCATTGGACAAGAAAGAAAAGTGTTCTATCATTTCCTAGTCTAGAATCAGTTGTCATTGAGGATGTAACAGGAAACAATCAGAAGCCTTGCTCAAGACAAAAAACATCTGCAGCTTTTCCCTCATCCACCAAACTAGTCAATTAATTATACAGTTATCATATTGGTAAGGTCCAATATCTTTGTCTCCATGATGACTAGTCCCAATCACCTTCTTGCATTTCATATGTTTAGAAACATTTTTCAGGATTATTCCAGGATTGGGTCGAGGTTGACCAGCCTGTAGTCCTCTGGGCCATTCTTCTTGCCTTTCTTCAAGACATAAGTGGTATTCCCTTTCTGTCAGACCCCAAGGATCTTCCCTGTTCACTATGACCTTTGAAAGATGATCCAGAGCAGTCTTGCAGTGACATCATCTAGTTCCTTCAACACTCATCATGACTGCATCCTACTGGATCCCAGGGACTTGTGTATGTCCAGTTTTGATGAAATGCACTCAAATCTGATCTTCTGCCAAAATAAGTCTCCTTTGCTCCGTATTTTCCTATTGGTTTCAGGGGCCTGGGATTCCTGAAGGCAGTGTACTCCAGAGATCAGTGCTGAGACCAGTCCTGTTTAACATCTTCATTAATGATTTGGACAATGTACTCTCAGCAAGTTGGCAGATGACACAAAGCTGGGAGGAATGCTGCTACACCAAAGGTCAGGCTGCCTCCAGAGGGACCTCAAGCTTACAGAAGCCTCATTAATTTCAGTGAGAAGTGCGAAGTCCTGCACCTGGGGAAGAACAACTCCAGGGACCAGTACATGTTATCTGGACATAATCCTGGGCAAGTGACACTAGGCAGCCCTGCTTGGGCTGAAGGTTGGATCAGATACCAGCAGAGGTCCCTTCCAACCTGTCCTTGTCTCTGTCCTGTTGGACTGTGTCTCTATATCTCCTCTGTCTCACCTCTTCTGTCTTCAACCTCTTGTATATCTTTTTTTATATTTAGTTTTTGTCAAGAGATACCCACAGATCCATGCTGAACTCTTACTGCTTTTGCTTGTATTTGTACACATTGGGATGGACCCAAATCAAGCCTGGATAAAATGAGCTATATGGCTTCACTCTGGCTTGATGGCTAAAATATTAACACAAGTAACATTTTCCTGAAGAATGAAACTAGTTTCTTTTGGCCTCCTACACTTAGAACAAGCAGACTCTAAATGCTCACCAGAGTAGTAAATACTTTAGCTAACAAAAGTTTCGAAAGAGACCTTATAGAACATGGCCTATTGGTTATTTACCTCATTTCATTCACGGGGGTGAAAAGAGCAACAATTCTTTTCCTGTCATCTACTGAAAGAGATGATTGTAACATAATCAGAAAAATTTGGATATGAAATATTCTGTGAAAAAAAAAACTTAGATGAGTTAAAGCTGAACACATCACCAAGACAGCTAGGGTCTCTAATGAAAGTTATGAAGGGCGTAAGATGGCGATGATGACATAATGAGGTATGAAACTTTTCTCAGGTGTGTGCATAAACATTAAGTCCTGCACACTCTGAATGCTGCTGCTAGACCAGGACTACTCAATAAAGTTTCCACCTTCTCTTTTCTTCACTGCCAGCTCTACGTGCTGCTGTTAAATGTAAAAACAGCTCTGCACTCCATTGATAAAAGCTGCACAGATTTCATTGGGAATATGCAAATGGAGAAGGTTCCTTGCATGAACAAAAGTTCGGAAAAACAGATTTTCTCTTTAAGATGGGGTGTGTTCCTGCGTTTCCAAAAATATATTCTGTACAATTATGAAGTTTGATAAATTTTTCTACCTGAATTGTGCTTTTCTCTTTGTTTAATTTCTAATACTTGTTTCATTTGATCTACCACTTGCCTTCATCTTGTAGACACCACAGGCAAGCTGGCTAGACCTGCCTACCTTGATGGCCTGTGTAAAAGCAGCTTCTGTTCCTCCTGCTAGAGAGAGATGGAGAACTGCAGCCATTATTTACAGTACTCACGTGCCCCTAAGCAAAAACCCAAATTCAGAGAGTCCTAATTTCCTAGGGACTTAGCAGTTCAGTCTTGTCTGACCAGATTTACTGAGCTCTTTGTAAAATAAATGCATAAATCTGATCAAGTATTCAAATAATACCAAGCAAAATGTTCGAATGTTTCAGGAATCAGATTAACTCCGACAGTGTTGTTTCTGCAGATGTGTAAAACAATGCACTTTTTCAGGCCTCTGAGCAATAATATGCATTACATTGTTATTCAGATTTTTACAGGGTTGAACTTATTCTCTTTCTTTTCGTTGGCATGTATTTAAGTGTCCTTAACTGTAAAAGACATGTTGCATCATATTACTGACATTTCACATTACTATTTAATAAATAACCAAAACAGAAATGCCAGCAGTACGATTAAACTTTCACATTTCACTGTAACACTGAGAAGGAATTGCATTGCAATTCAATAAAAAAGAACTGCTACAATAGAGAGTTGAAAACACAAGGTGACAGCATAGAAAAAAAATGGTTTTGCTTTCCTGCGGATAGTGTATACATTGTTTTTAAAAATTTAATGGAAATTTCTAGCTTAAAAAAAAAAAAAAAAGATGCATCACAGATCTGGGACAGTAACTCTGTAAGCCAGGAAATAGCTGTAGGGAAACAAGTTGGTACAGTTCTGTTTCTGGGAGAAGTAAAGAGATCGGAGCCCATGAGTATCACTCTGCATAGATAGGAAAAAGGAGACCAAAGAACTTATCACTAAGAGTCAGAGTAAAAAGGAACACAGAAAAAATAAGAGACTGAGTGCTTTAAAATTGGAAGGCAGAAAACATGAAAATAAGAAACATCCTAATAAGGACATCATTTATTCACATCTGAAAGGAGAGCTTTGAAGGAAGAATAGAGCCTAAGTGGGAAATTTCCACAAAGAAATATGTTGCCATCTTTAAAAAAATTATTTTAAGAAGTCACAAGAATGCAAGAGCAAAGACTCAATAAAATTTAGCAATTATGAAAGGAATGCCCAAGATTTGCCCCCTTTCTTGTTTCTTATTAATCTTCAGTTTTGCGTTTATTTACATTTAGTTCTACTTTCAGTGCTGTTTTATGAAGGTGACAGCTGTCTGGAACTTTTGCTCTTCTATAATGTCTACAAATGCTGCTGAGCACAACAGCTCCCTGACTCGGCCTGGGACTCCCTGATGTTACCAAGGAAACTCCCTCTATATGTTCTGAAAAAAAAAAAACTGTGGACTCTACAGGAAAAAAGTGATTTTTCAAATATTATGCAGCATAACATTTATTGTGTAAATAAATGAAAAACATATTGCTGATTACCAAATTCAGGGTTTGGGAATGCAAATTAACTGAGGATTTAGGTGCATGCAAGCCAGAAATATAAGCTTTGATGATAGCTAATGGAGATCTGTCCAGTACAGACATGGATTCTGAAGAGCCATTTTCTCCTTTAAAAGTAAATGCTTATATTTTGTCAGGTAAATAGCCCTGTATACTCCATTGGCTGACATGATTAGAACTTGCTTGATTCTAATGGGAGCTTAGATGTCTGGCTCAGAGGTTAAAGGTGTTAATAGCAGTCTTTACTCCTTAATTAGAGAGAGAGCAGTACTAGCACATCATAGAACTACAATATCCCAAGTTGCTTTAATGGCTTTTCTAAAATGGCCTCCAGCTGGACTGTACATATAACTGTAGGTGCCTGAACTTTCATCTAAATCCTCCTACTAAATCCACAAGTGAATGAGATTCTTACTCAACTCCTCATTAAAAAATAAAATGAAAAAAAGAAAAAAAAAAGAACTAAAGAACTTCTATTACCTAAGAACTTCAAATTCTAACCAAAATACACTTTTTCCACTCATGACAGTTGTGACTGACAGAAAGGACTTGTGGAATGGAAAGGGGACAGAAAAAAAAGTAAAAACAAAAAGCTCTTCAAGATCCAAGGCTACCATCAGGTTTGGTGAGGCAAAATCATCTTTCTGTGAGTTCAGTTGAGTTTCCTATTTTCAAATTCTCCAGTTTTATCCATGTTCAGACCTGTCTTCTAACCAGGTGTAAATACCACAAGGCACTAGTCTCTGGCACAATCTTGCAGGTCTGACAGAATACATGAGAAATAGACATACCAAAAAATACATACAGTGCCAGCTCAGCTGCAGACCACTTCAAAAAACTACTGAAGCAATTCAGAGCAGGATACTTTTGCCACAAAGTAGGATATCTCCTTCCTTAATCTAATGCAAGAACTATGAGCCAAATGGAGAATTTTTTTAAAGCACCTCTCCATTAAATTACTGTAATTATTTTGCTGGCTGAAATGATTAGTAAATAATTAAAAATTCCTTTTTGACACTTTTCATCATTTCAGTTAGAAATTCACAAACGCATTGTTAGCTCTGGCAGCTCATGATTATTTTTTTCCTTCTTACATACTAAAAGGCTTGTTGTTACCAGAAGCCAGTAGGTGCTGCATGTTAATCAGTTGCGAGCAATTCAGAATATTAATTTGTCAAAAAGTAGCTTATATGAATGTACTCGACTCTATTTATGCTTGATATGAAATCCTGAGGCTCTAAGTATTGATCTTTTCCCCGACCCATCACTAGCTGGTGCTACTAGAGTCAGGCCCAGCTTCAGCAAAAGACATCAAGCTTCTGGCACTGAGATGTCTGTGTCTGATGGGATGTCACACAGTAATGAACACGGCACATCACAGCTCTGGTATAACTGAAGCTGTGTCAAACTGAACACTAAAAGGGGAATTGTTAATTGAAGGAAAGGACCTCCTGGCATAGTTGAGCTTTAGCAAATTGCTTTCACTGCCCAGAACACTATTTTCTTTCTTGTTCAAAAAGATTGCTTAAGAAGGTTCAGAAGACTGTTTCTGCCATTTCTGAGATAGGTTAGATAGATAGATGGATAGATAGATAGATAGATAGATAGATAGATAGATAGATAGATAGATAGATAGACAGATATGACAGCCATCTCTCTGGAAAGCAAGATTTCATTGCCAGTAAAAGAAAGCTATTATATTTATATTCTTTGTAAAAATTGCCCATCAAACCCAACTAGTGAGATATAGAAAGCTTAACAGAATAAAGTAGTGTTTGAACTTAGTTTCACTTTATTCTGTCTTACTTTGTATGTCTTTCCTTCCAGGAAGGATGAATGGAAGAACTCACATAATTTAGGAAAGTATTTCCACACCGTTTCTGGTCAATCTAGAACCAGAACAACATAGGACTCAAAGTCCTCATAGCTCAGCAGATCCACAGGCTTCAAAGCACTCAGAGAAGAACACAGAACACATCAACATCCAAATCCAAATGGATAAGGTGCCTGAATGCCATATTAGTGAACTACTAGCATTCTTTCTTTATCTCATCTTCAGAAAGAAAAACCTTTTAGTACTGTCAGTTCCATTTTTTTAACTGAGTCCTTTGTGTTCTTGTCATAAAATCTTCATGCAGCTTTAAAAACTTAACTCTTGTCACTACATACAGTTTAGTATTTACTTCCCCACTGCTTTTCCAGCTTAGGCAAGGTCATGTCATTACCTGAGTTAGGGTAAAGTAACCCTTCAGAGCAAAAAATTAGTAAACAAGTCAATCATGCTTAATTATTACAGAAAATCTAGTTTCTTACTTAATGTAATTTGCATCAGACAGAATTCTGTCATACAGTGTCCTTTCCACAATATGGAGTTTGCTGTTTTCAAAACAATCCATATACTTTAATTTGGAGTAATCTTGGGCTCTGGTCAACTTGCATTTCTTTCCCAGTGAGCCCTCAGGCTGGCAACCTTCCAAGTGTGCAAATCATGTCTCCCGTGTGTGAGGTGTGTAGGAGGCAACTCTGTTGCTGGTAGCCAACTCAAAAGATTCAGAGATCATGAATCATTAGATCTTCTTTCCAAGTTTTAGGAAATCAGGTTGTTTTTCCAAATGTAAGAAACAGTATCTTCTAAACCATGCTGGAAGCATTTTCAAAGGTTGCATGTTTGGTGGGGAGTCTTACGAGGAACTCTGAACAACAAAGTAAGCTGCCAATTTGTTATTTTCAAGAAAACAGATGTTCCCTTCTGATTAAAAGGTATCAAAGGGAAAACCAGGTATAGTGGGTCACCAGAGGGAAACTACTTCAGAAGGCATCATCAGGAGGCATTGGAGGGAGGTGTCAACTACTGCTCTCAGTTACTTCTGTCCAGCTCTACATCTGACACATGCAAAGCTCTCAACTGACCACAGAAGTACCATCTTGCAGAGGTATACAATGCTAATTGTCTCAGCTTGCTGTAAAAGCTGTCTTCAGTATCTTCATGTGAAGGCTATCCTTCTCAGCTCCACTTTGACTGGTGCCTGTTCCTCCTTGAAACTTTTATTGTGTGTCTGAGAATGGGCACAGTGCCATCCAACAGATGGCCATAAGTGTAGGCATGTTAAAAACCTAGTATGTACAGATCTAATGCCAGATTTCTCTTCCAAACAGGAAAATTGAGGAGAGCTTCCACATTCTTCATTAGCTGAAGCCACCCCTACTTTAAATATACCCAGATACCTTCCTGCACAGATATAATATAGAAGGGTGAGATATCTCTGGGAGCAAGGAAAGAGATAGTGAGAGAAGCCTCTATGTAAAATAGAGCTCTGTAAAACATGTGGTGTTAAGTGAAAAATAATTGAACTTTGCTATGGTTTTAAATGTTCTCCACAGGATAAGCATACACAGTGTAGAAGAAAATGCAAATTCAGTCATATGCAGAAAAATTCTCAGTTATTTCAACATTTTCTCCCTGTCGTGATTATATATTCCACTAGTCTACTGCTTGCTATACAGCATGGCAGGAGGCTTGTTCCTCTCAGATCATCTACGGTATTAAAAAGATTTTTATTTTCCATAGCTCAGAAGCTGGATCTAATTCCTGCAATGCATGCAAAGGAAAAGAAAACAACGAAATCTACGTCAGTTTTTCTGTATGAACAGCTATTGCAGGGTAATTCACATACCTTCCCCACTGTTAACATTCCATTTAGAAAAAAAATATCTTCTAGGAAATTAATCTAAACTCTTTCCTTCTTACCCAGGCCTTACTTTCAGTATTTCCTCAGCAGGCTATAGCACAGAAAGCGATGTTACTGTTCACTGCTTACTGCCATCAGCCTTGGCTGTTTTATTGCCTTTCTGTCTCCTTTCAGTGCCAGAGTAATACAGCTGCTTCACCAGCAGTCACAGGTTCTATGAGCTTTACAGGTTTTGTTTTCAGTCCGAGTGCTCTTTCTGTTCTGCTCTCTGCACTTCACACCACACATTGCCTCTTCATCAGTTGCATCTCTGTGATTTGATTTCCTCTGCTTTACCACTCTTCTGTGTAGCCAGTCTAATCTAATGTCAGGTTCTCTTTCCAGAAAATTGGTTCCGCCAGGCAGTGTTATATCGTTCAAGGGGTCTGGACAAATGAGCATGAGTAAAAAGGCAATGGAGGAAGTCAGGAACATTTGGATTCCACACTGGTGGTTCACATCACTGTAAGGCAGAAGAAATTGAATTTCTGCTCCTTATAGGCAGGTCAGGTTTTCATATCTGGTATTGAAAATGTACTTTCAATTCTGTCATCTATTCTATGCAAATGAGGGGAAAGAACGGACACTTGCACTTCTTCAGTTCACTTTCACTCCCTTACCTGTTCAACATCTGGAGTTTCTAAACATTCTGGAAGAAGGTAATATATAAAATAAAAGGACTTCTAGATGGTATTAAAAATCCTAAACTGAAAGTCAGCAAGTCACTCCCTTTCAGCAGGAATTTAGCTAAAGTCTGTCCATCACTTTGCATTAGGAGGGTCGTATCCAGGAGCCTTAAATTCAGACCTGTGAAGAGCCTTTAGGGCCATCCAATCCCTCTGCTTATGCCATTTTTGTGTGTTGGCAACTTCAGGGAAAGTCCTGACTATGAAACAGAAATGGTTGCCCAGTGGTGTGTGACCAGTCGCATCAAAAGAAATAGGCCTCCTAACTCCCCTGGGATATTAATTGCTAGAAACTATTTACAGTGCCTCTGCACAGAGGGCCTGTGACAGATAGCATCAGGTACTGGGTGCTCATGTACACAGTGAAACATATGGAGGGTTACCCACTTTGTGGAACAAGATATGCGTGGTGGTATTAATTTGAAGATGACTGTACTGCATGAACTGTTGTGGAAAGCATTCCCTTATTGGCAAGTCTGTGTTTGGTAGGTGCCAAGTTTGTTGAGATCACAAGCAGGGGCTCTGTGGTGGGTTTAACACTGGCCAGGCCCCACCCAGCCATTTTCTCACTGCCCTCCTCTATGAGACAGGGGGAGATGAGATGAAAAAGTCTTGTGTTGCACCATGGGCTCCTCCATGGCTGCACATGGAGATGTGCTCCATGCAGTGCCCACGGGCTGCAGGGGGACAGCCTGCTCTGCCATGGGCCTCTCCTGGGCCACAGGGAACTGCTGCTCTGCGCCTGGAGCACCTCCTGCTCTTTTCACTTTTGCAGCAAGCTAGTTCCACTATCAAAACAATACATTGCATTTTCCCGTGTTACGATATATTTTAAATATATTTTGTTCAGCATGCATGGGAGAAGGAATAAAAGAAAGTTCATTAGTAAATCCTCTCTTATATTATCAGATTTATGAGTAGGAAACCTTCACAGTTCTTGTTTCTTTTTTCTAGAAAACTACAGCTAGCAATTAAAAAAAATAGGTTGTTTATTTTTTCTCACTTAAGCCATTCATTTAACGTATTTGTGTCCTGTTGTGCTAGTAATGTCTTTGAACAGGGCTGCTCCATATCTGAGTATTTTTCAGATTTTTATTTTTATTATTTTTATTTTTATTTTTTATTTTTATTTTTTTGCTCTAGAAGTGAAATTCCAAACTTAGAAATCTTTACAAACTTTAATTTGGGGTTTGTGGGGAGAAGGGAGAATGTAGAATAGTTGCTTTGACAACTCTTGAATTAATATCTACTCAAAGGTAATCTGCAAATGCAGGGCACTTAGCTGGAAATCCATTTCATTCCCTTTCTTTGTTCCTTCCTCTGTCTGTGAGTTCTATTCTTTGTGGATAAATCTGTGGAAAATAGGAACTGGACGAAATTGGTAAGTCTACTTTCTTTAGGAGGAAGATAACATTTCCAGCACAAGAAAATCAAAATTAAAGTCTCACTATGCATGAGGAAAAAAATACATTACCACAGAACAATAATGACAAAAAAGAACTGGCAGAATTCTGCCTAAAGAATCTGTCCATAAAATTCAAAATCTGATAAAGTGATTTAGGTTATTCAGAACGTGACAACTGGAGAAGTAATTGTATAATGCACAAACACATAAAAAATAAAATTGGTAAGAAAAAAACTCACAGAAGTACTTTTGCTTCAACAACAGAATTAGAAGTCTGTTGGGTTTATCATCTGGGAAAAAGAAGTTGCCTATTGTTAAAGATAGATCTCTGGAACCTCTATTTAATGAATTACAGTGATGAAAAAAACACAAATGAGATGTCAGACTGCATAATAAATGGGATGGGGAATAATACAGCAAAAATAATGCAATTATATTGCTGGTTCTACAATAGCAGACCAGTTTTTGAGAAAAAATATTCACAGAATTACAGAGGGCTTAAGAGAAGGGAATAATTATTAGGAACACAGAAAAACATTTAAAGGGAGATTGAAAAGATTGGAATTGTTTCCTTTAGAAAGCAAATTCACAAGAGTAAATGAGAAACAACCATATCAAATAGAGGAATTTGACAGAAAGTGTAGGTGGAGGAATTTCTATTTCTTCTTTCTTGTAACGCAAGAACAAGGGGACATGAAGAATAAAGAAGACTCAAAAGTTAACAGAATTAGAACTGATAAAATCCATTCCTTGCAGCAAATAATTAGACTGTGGAACAAATACACTGATGGAGGTGCTACTGCAGCCAAGGATTCTGCAAGGGTGAATGAAGTATGAATAGTTACATGCATTAATGCTGGCAGAAATGTCAGGGAAGACAAAGTCTTTTCTCAGGACTAAGCCCAGTCTTTAACTGGTAGGAACAGGTAGAAAGCTCTCAGTACCAGGCATCTTTATTTTTCATATAAACTGCATTTCTCACTGCTATTGGTAAGATTTCCACAGTATGGTCAATGTAATTTCTCACAGAAGTCTATTTTGCAGTGTTCTAAGTGCAATTTGGATTTGTTCGCAGTAACACGACAGCATTGCAGATGGTGTAAATGTCTATCTCCAAAAAACAACCCAGTCATCACTTCCATTTTCAAAATCCACAGATGAGTCATTTCCCTCCCACAGGTAAATGCATTTGCATGAACACCAAGCTCGATAAAATCCTGTGTACATCCTCACAGTGGAAAAAAATAACAGCAGTCTTTGTATTGATAAACCTCAGGTTCCAGTTCAACCTTAACCACACTCCAATTCTGCAAATACTCTGTCAAGCTGTTGTAATCCTGACTACCCAAATGAGCATGACAGCTCAACACCATTTTATGCCAAAAGGGATAAAGAAAAGAAAGATTGGTAATTGAAGGAGTGAGAAAAGTGTTTCTTGCAGACAGGTAGCAGCTGCACAGAGGTTAACTACCAGTCTCATAGGATCACAGGATCATAGGATAATTTGAGCAGAAAGGCACCTTAGGAGATCTCCAGTCTGAATTGTTGCTCAAAAAGAGATCAACACTGAATTCAGCCCAGACTGTTCTGGTTTTCACTCAGTCAGGTCTTGAAAACCTGGGATGGAGAATGCTCAGCCTCTGTCTGCATCCTATGCCACTGCCTGGTTATCCTCATGTGGAAAAAGTATCTCTTCATAAGCAGGCTGAAACTATCCTGTTTCAGTTTATGCCCACCATCTCTTGTTCTTCTGCCCAGCCCAACTTTGGAGGCCTCAGCTTTGTCTTCTTGATGACCTCAACATGAGTACTGAAGAATGCTGTAAGGGCCCCTGAAATCATCTCTGCTCCAGGCTGAACAAACTCAGTTGCTCTGGACTCTCCTCACAGGTCCAGTGCTCCAGCCCCCACCATCTCAGTGGCCTTCTCTGAACTCAATTGAGTTTCTCAATCTGTTTTATGCTGGGGGACCCAACACTGGATTCAGTAACCCAGATGTGATCTGACAAGTACTGAGTCGAGGGGGACATCCATCCCCCTCATCCCTGACTCTGCCTCTGTTCATATAGCCCAGGTTGCCATCGGCCATCCTGCCCAACCAGGACTCTCTGACTCTCACTGCCCACCAGGACCCCTTGAAGTTTTTGTAGAGCTGCTCCCCAGGCAGTTACCAGCCTGTTCCTGTAGGAACTGTTCCCATTTCCTTCCTTGCAGCAGTGGTTGGCATTTGTGCCTGATGAATCCCATGAGATTCCCATTGGCCCATTCCTCCAGCTTGACCATGCCTCTCTAGACAGAAGCATTGGCTTTATACATATTGACTGTTCCTCCCTATTAGATGACATCTGTAAACTTGATGAGTTCAATCACTGTAGTCCTGCAGGCTATTGATAAAGATGTTAAATTGGACAAGTGTCAGGACAGACTCTATGGCACTCTCCTTGTTATAGCAGTCTCCAGGCAAGGGCATCCCATCTTCCTGTCCACCCATTTATATTGTAACATCCTAACAAGGATAGAAGAATATTGCAAAAAAATTGTGTAAAAAGCTTTGTTAAAGTAAAAATAAAAAAAAATGCCATTGATTTCTTTCCTCTTATTCAAAAACCTAAAAGCTTTTAAACTGTTATGATGCCAGGTCACACTGACCACCCACAGTGATTGAGCTCATCAGGTGGAGTTGGGAAGAGAATATAGGGAGCTGGCTAAAATGGTGTATGCTATTTGGATAAGTAATAACATTTCATTTTAACACGATATTATATATATGTATACATTAGGAGCCGGCTATTTGACAGGTTTCTAGTGAGAAAGCCTTCGACACAGCTGAAATGCAGTGGTCACTTTTACAGCATTACAGAGTCACTGACCTCATAAATATAAGGATCAGATGGGAATTGACCTTCTGTTTCTTACCAAGCCACAGAAAGCTGTGAGATAAATAACAGAAAGCTGAGAGCAAACTCATAACTTTAGAAAAAAGCATTTAAAAGCTTTGAATGCTTCTGAAGACATCACAGACTCACCACAGAAACTGTAGAAAACCTGGTCTAATGAACAGATGAGCCTCCAGTTCCCCTTCTCAGGAGAGGAAATGGCACTACAGTTGCATGGGATTTGTCAATAAATCTTCACATCTATAATGACTAGTTCTACATTATCATCATGAAAACATATCATGTAGAAAAATTTTCACAGTTGATACTATACTAGTTCTCTCTCTCTCTTCTTCCTTCTGCTTCTAAATTAAGACCTCTAATACTGTGTATTTTTAAAATCAGTATACCTCTTCCTTTAGCATTGTTCCATCTGGTGATATTCTAAGACATTTGCACAGAATGCCAATGTTTATTACCACTAAAACAGAAATAATCTAAAACAATTGATATTTGTAGCACAACTGATAACATCGACTGTAGTATTTTCACACAAACTCATTTTATCTATTATGTATGAACACTGCATCTGCCAATTTGTCCTTTTCAGAATCAACTCAGTGACGACTTTAGTCATCACTAGAGAAATAACCTAAGAATTGACTACCAATGATAACAATAAAACAGAAATTTCTAAGAGCTGTATCCTAGCTGGGAAGAATTTTCTCAAGCTTTACGTCACTGCTGCTCTTTCAAAGGGAAAACAATGTTTCCCAAAGGATTTTGCTTTCTTTCTTAATTGAAAAATACATTGCATGAATAAAAACCCTTAGGAGCAAGATTATATGCATTCTCAGAGTCTACCAAATACTAAACCAGGTTTTTGTCTGCACTTACAGGATTTCCTGGGGCAGGTGAACCCAGGCTGCACCAACAAACTCTCTTCAAATAATCTGATTATTTAGAAAATGAGAAGAAGTAGTCTTTCTCATTCTTTCTACTGATATCTCTATTTGCTGTGGAAGCCACGCGACTTACTGTTTGGGCTCATGAATTGCATAGGTCAATATCATCTCCAGTGAAGTCTTAATTGGCCCGTAGCTCTCACCAGTTTTTTTTCCACCTGCACCATGGATCACTAGCCAAATTATATACTCTCAAAGCAACAACAATAAAAAGATTCCATTCTGGTCCTATAGCTACCAGATACTGTGATGGAGATAGTTATCCAAACTAGTTGCAAATCATTCTGTTACCATTATAACTTTTCTCTTCATGCCTCCTTACCTGGTGAAACCACTGGCCCTATTTCCCTGCCTCACTGGGCTGCTCCGAAGAGTATAAAAAACTAAAACAGTAAGATGTTTCTTGTAACAGGGTGTTAGTCATTAGTGACTGAGTACTATGAAATCTAATATGAGAAGAACTACAGAAATAGTAATTAGGCTTACTAGGGAACTGAATCTCTGATGCAAAACTCTACCTGATCAGTTAACAAGACATGAAGAAGAAAAGCATCCACTGTTATTTACTAAGGCTTTTGAAATGAATTATTTTAAGATGATTATTCCATCTCTGAAAAAACACCAATTATTTTTAGAGATACAACATAAATGCTTTATTAGTAAAGAAAATCTTGTGCCATAGTGGTGCACAGACATGCACAGGGAGAACATTTGTTAAATAAACTTGATTTAATGAGATCCTTACATAGGATAATTCTCACAGGGGAAATAGAATCTCTCAGACAAGATGTTCAGCTGCTGTCTGGCTGGTATTGAGGGTCTGCAAGTGTCTTGGCAGCAGCAATTTCAGCTGGATTAGGTGAGACACGCCAAACTGCAGAGCTGCAGATTTGTTATATCCAGACAGGCCGTGGTTCTGTATGATTGCTCATACACAAGCGAAGTCTTAAATATGTACAAAAGGCTCTCCTATGTGACCATATATTCATCTGCAGAAATGGTTTATACTGAGCACATGGGTATCCTGTTTATGTACAGTTTGGTCAATTCTGAAGCAGGAGTGGCCTCAGGGAGTCTCTGGGAAGGCTTCAGTCTCCAGGTGGAGCATGACTGGGCACTCCCAGGGAGGACAATGGTGTCAGTCAGTTGATGTATGTGCAGCAGCTGCCCCTGAGTAGTCTCCAGGGCTGCTCAAAATCTCCACTTGGAGAGCAGCTGTCAAAATTGGTCAAGTACTTCACAGTGAAGGCAGTAGGAGTTTGGCCAAGCACTTTGCACACCATCCCGTTGAACCAAACCAGTCCTATGCCTCATCTGCACAGAGGCCGCCTGAGGAGTTCCTAGTCTCCTCAGGGAACTAAGTGCCCTGGCAGTGTACACAGGCAGATCCTTGCTATCACAGTTATAACAACAGGGCAAACTTAAATTCCATTTTTCTATCAGATTTACAAATTAAATTTTGTAATTCTTTTGACAGTAGGTGTATTTGGTAACCAGAACTTCAAAGGAAGGACAGGGATCAATATCTGAGTCTTTTGTCAGACACAATCTAAATTACTGTTGCACAAATTTTGCATTTCTGCATTATAATGATGTTCACTCTCCCTCAGGATGCTTTGATTTCTGAGATTGTTCTCAGGTTTATTTTTTAATTTTCATGTCATTATGAAATGCACAAAAGATGTGACTCCACCACAAGCCCATTGTTGCTGGATGTATCTGAAGACGCTAAGTATTTGCTTATGCTGGAGCAAAGGAAAATCAAAGAAATATCTCGCAGCTTTCCTGACAATTTAAAATGCTGTTTATACCCCTGCATAATAAACCCCTACTTCTTCCCACTCTGCTTTTATTTGACTTGTTTCTCTTGTTCTACACCTCCTGCATAATTTCACACCTGCATAATTTCCGAAGAACTAGGATTTTGTTTATCATTTTAAACAATAAAAACAGACTACTCAAAGAAACAGATGGACAGACATTTTGCAGGCTGAACTGAATGGGCCTGGTCTGTGAATGCCAACAGCGATTTCCGTTTTGCACCCGACTGAGAAATGTTGTACTCTCAATAATAATGTTAAAAGACTGATAAAGCAAAAATCAAGTATACAAAACCCCACAAAAGGAAGAGTACAACAAAATTATGCAACACAGAAGCGCATACTAGGAGTGTGTCCTGTGATGAGTACTAGACAATTTGAAGAAAAGGATCCTTCTTGAAGTCTTTCGGGGGTAAGTGTTATGTTTGATTTCCCCAGCCAAGACTATATACTGCACCAAGCTGGTGTCTGGTAAAACACAGCATGGATTATGGGCAGTATTCCTGGTCTGATCCCATCAAGATGCCTGAAGCAGCAAGTCGGGAAGGCAATAAGCATCCTGGTACAGAAGATGAGATTTCACAGAATCACAGAACCAAAGAGTGGTTTAATTTGGAAGAAACCCCTGGAGGTCATTTGGTTTAGTTTGATTTTCCCCAGTTCATACTACTGTCATGTAAGGCCTGGTGCATACCAACGATGCTTGTGGGTAATAGATGGTGGAAAATTCTGAAGAGCTTCTTGAAGCTCCAGAAAGAAACGAGCCTTTCATTTTTTGGAACACAATAAATGGTTGAAATCTTCCTGGAGAGGCATTCAACAGTTCCACGGCTCTGCTACAGCGCAGCTAATAGCGTGCCGAAATAGGATCATGACATACAATAGTGGCACAGCACAGCTCATGAGGGTAGGTCACACTATTGCAAAATAATTTATGCAAGGCACAGTACCATCAGGTACTGTGGAGGTAATTATGTTTATTATCTACGAGCCTGTGGTGACAGCAAGTATGGACTGCAATAGCTGTATCTCACCAACACAGCAGTCACCCGCATCACTGATGTGGTCATAGTTGTTTTATTAATTACAACAAAGGAAAGTTATGAAACCTGTTAATGTAACAGGGCCTGCTACAAGATTTTAGTATTCCATTATTAATTATTTTAGTTTATTGCAATAAGAAAACTGAAGCATCATTTTTCTACCAACTCTCCAGTCTGTGCCTGGAGGCACAATGCTGTGCCTCCAATGCTGCAGGGGAGGACCATTAAATGCTCCAGGTTAACCCCTGGCAGATCTGTGTGTGGTTCCCAGTGTTGAGACTTGGGAACACGAACAGGCTGCATGTTTTTTTCCAAAGGGCCAGAATCATCTTGCAGAGGAACAAGTGCAGAAATTACCCTGCTGGATCACAGGTTTAGGATTATGGTGTTCATGGGGTTGCTTTCTAGAAAAAAAGAAACTGAACCTGCAGAGTGCCATACCAGAGCTTTAAGTCAATCTGGATTTCTTTCTGTAGAGCATCTTCTGCTGAGAAGTGAAATACATCATTAATAAATAAAATAAAAATAAATTAGATGAGGATTTTCATCTACAGTTGTGAAGTTCAGGCTGAGTGATAATGGATTTTCCTGGTGTGAAAATAAGAGCGGGTGTCAAAACACATGATGTATTTGGGCTGTGCTGATGTCTGCTGCAGCACAAATCTACCCTTCAAGCAATGAGCGGGCAGTACCAGGCAGAGCAAGAGGCTCCAGAGGTCCCAGATACAGTTACCCTACCAGATAATTTGCCTGCTGGTGTACTAGCAAAGCCAAAAGACAGAACGGACCTGCTCTCAAGGCACCAAAACTTCTGACACATCTTACTGTACACTAGCAACTGAAATTGTACTCTGGGTCTTACTTTGCTTAAGATCACAGAATCATAGAATCATACAATATCCCAAGTTGGAAGGGACCCGTAAGGATCATCAAGTCCAGCTCCTGGCTCCACCCAAAAACCAGAACATATAACTGAAAGCATTGCTGGGACACTTCTTGAACTCTGACAAGCTCAGGACTGTGACCGCTTGATATTCTGCCTTCATGTAAGTCAGCTCTTCTGACAAGCTTTTATGAATTGCTGCATCAAACTCTAGAATCACATGCAAAAAGTTTAAACCAATCGCCTCCTTGGTGTCTCCTATCTCATCATAGAATTGTGAAAGTGTTGTAATGGGAATTCTGTTGTTGCTGTTTTCACTAACTTGTGCGGTCTGTTCCTCATTGTTCTGTTATCTCCTGGGGCTCTCCTGGGGTAAATTACTCTTTATTTTTCACTGTTTGAGGCTCTAATCCTTTGGACCTCAGTCTTGAATTTTTCTGTTTTCTCCTTCTCCAGTATTTCCCCCATGTACCTTTTCTCAGTCTCTGAGTATGCCAAGAGAAACAAATATATATTTTGGCCACTGTGAAAAATGAATTATCTCTGGCAGACTTATCTTGTACCAGAAATTGCCACTGAATGAGTCAAACTGGGTTTCCATGCTACCAGCTGGAGAACTCTGTGTAGTCATGAGATTTTCAAAAGAAAAAGGGATTGTGTTGGTTCGATTGTTCACTAAACAGTCAACTCACTCCTTAAGTAGTAATGAAAATAACTTATATATTTGGTGGAAGTTGATACAGAGAAATTTAAAACAATCTCTGCTCAATCAGGACCATGAACAGCAGAAAGAAAAAAAAAAAGGCTGAAAGGCTGAACACCATTTATCTGTGTGAAATGGCAAATTAAATTATGTTAGAACACAATGAATCTGCACAAAAGATGAAAGCACAGGCTTCCTTTCCCCAGGAGGGCAGCCTTCCCTGCCTTCATGTCATCCTACCCTGTCACTTCTCGGTTTGGTATGATCGGGGAATGGTCTCACTAGAGAATTTGCTTCTCCTTGCTTGCTGCCTGTGCTTCTTAACAGCTCTTTACTTTCCTACTTCCAGTAGATGTGATTAAAATAATTCTGATTCATTCTGTATATGTCAGCCATGGTTAATTGAATTCTTCTCTCCTCTCTTGTCAAAGTTGTTTGTTTTCCTACAATTTACATAAATATTTACTTCTTGCTGGATTTCTCCACCATATTTTATTAGGAAAAGCTTATTCTCTGAAAGACTGGTGAGACATTGCAATAGGCTGCCCAGGGAGGTGGTGAAGTCATCATCCCTGGAGAAGTTCAAGAAACACAGAGATGTGGCACTGAGGGACGTGGCTGGTGGGCAATATTGGTAATAGGTGGACATTTGGACTAGATGATGTTACAGGTCTTTTCCATCATCATCGATTCTATGACCCCACGATTTGTCCTTTTGAGAGCATCACCTTTTAGGTCCATTTTTCCACTTCCACCATACCGGCTACTGAAGCACACAGGGAGAGAAGGAGTTAGCAAGCACTCCCAAAATGCCATCAATGAGTCTGTTCATTTCTGAATGAGATCCTACATTTTTCAAAGTTGACAACGTCAGAGCCTAATTAAGGAATTAAGAATCTAACTGTACACAGTGACACTGAAAGTTGTGTCATAGAGCTTAAAGAAGGAATGCACATATATGATATCTATTATTTCCATAAGGGAAGAAAATGAGTGGGAATATCGCCAAGGTTAACGCAGAGAAATTCCCACTGGATACTGAAGTGGGCAATGAGTTTATCTACCTGCACTAACAATGAAGGTTGTAAGTAATATCTTGCTCTATTCATGTGTAGGCAGTAGTGAAATTCACCATTATATTTTGCAGAGATCTCTGAATAGCTCCTCTTAATCAAACAAATGCTACAGCATTAACTTTTCATTGGAGAGGAGGAACAGTGCAGTGAGAAGTGTCCTTCAGAAAATAAAATATAGGGAGAGACAGAGAAACACTTTCTTTGATTCCAGAATAAAATAAATCAGTCTAAAGTGAAAAGTAATCCTTCTTTCTTCTACTAATAATCTCCTTTTTGATTGCAGAAAATGTCTTCCATGAATGGCAGCAGAAACATCAAGAGATAATTCTTTTCTCCCTACAAACTACAATCTCCAGTGCTCAAACTAATTTTAAAATTCCACTTATCCTGAAATTCAAGATTAATACAACTGCCATTGATGGCTGTTCAGAAGAAGATTTATATAATGGAATACAATACTACTCTTTCATGCTTTAAACAGAATCTCAGCATCTCCTGACAATACATTTCTGAAGAGTTTTCTAGAGGTAATAGCAGTATCTATCTTTTCCCCTTAGGAAGTCCTGCCTAGCCTGGCTTATCCTTCATCTCCTTCCATCTTTCATTTTTTTTCTATACTGCTATTTCAGATGAATTTGTGCTGATTTCAGTTCGAGCTCTGTTCTAGATTCTATTTTAAGCTTGATTTCATGAATCATTTTTGGAAGACACCATTACAAAGTATTGTGCTTTAAGGCAAGCTTTAGAAGTAATACAGTACACACACACACAGAATAAATAATTAAATTTGTCAGAGACTACAAATATAATACATATATTTGTTTCACATTTCATAGCCAGGATTTCCTGTGTAGGCTTCTCAAGGTCTGGAACAGCTAGCACAAGATGTCTTAGTCTCTTATAAGAGTGCTTTTTGGTACTCCAATAAGGTAATACTTGGTAGCGTAAATGAGAAATCAGATCAACTTCTCTCAAAGCAGTGTGTCCTCAGACCTGAGAGAGCAAAGATTCAGAAGATGGAAATCCATGAAGACAGGGAAGGGAGAAATGAAGCTGAACACTTTGTCATAACTTGCCTGATGGGAACCATGCGAGGGTGCTGAGGGAGCTGTCAGAGGTGATAGCCAAGCCACTTTCCATCATCTACCAGCGTTTCTGGTCAACTGGAGAGGTTCAAGAGGATTGGAGGCTTGCCAGTGTGATTCCCATCTACAAGAAGGGTCATAAGGAGGAGCCAGGGACTACAGGCCTGTCAGCCTGACCTCAGTGCTGAGTGAGGTTATGGAGCAGACCATCTTGAGGGAGATCGCTCTGCATGTGTGGGACAACTAGGGGATCAGGCCTAGTCAGCATGGGTTCATGAAAGGCAGGTCCTGCTTGACCAACCTCATCTCCTTCTATGATCTAGTGACCCGTCTGGTGGATGAGGGAAAGGCTGTTGACTACACCAAGCTGGCAGGAAGTGTCAATCTGCCTGTGGGTAGGAAGGCCCTACAGAGAGATCTGGACAGGCTGGATCGCTGGACTGAGGCCAATGGGATGAGGTTCAACAAGACCAAGTGCTGGGTCCTGCACTTTGGCCACAGCAACCCCAGGCAATGCTACAGGCTTGGGGCAGAGTGCCTGGAAGACTGTGTAGAGGAAATGGACCTGGGAGTATTTGTCAGCGCTCAGCTGAACGTGAGCCAGCAGTGTGCCCAGGGGGTCAAGAAGGCCAATGGCATCCTGGCTTGTATCACAAATAATAGAAAATAGCAGGAGCTATTCCTAGGAGGGAAGTGATCATCCCTCTGTACTCAGCACTGGTGAGGTCACACCTCAAGTACTGAGTTCAGTTTTGGGCCTCTCACTACAAGAAAGACACTGAGGCCGTGGAGCACACCCAGAGAAGGGCAATGAAGCTGGTGAGCAGTCTGGAGCGCAGGCCTTATGAGGAGTGGCTGAGGGAGCTATGATTGTTCAGTATGGAGGAGGCTCAAGGGTGACCTTATCACTCTCTACAAGTACCTGAAGGGAGGTTGTGGTGAGGTAGGGCCTATTCTCCTATGTAACTAGTAATAGGACTAGAGAGAATGGCCTTAAGTTGTACCAGGGGGGATTCAGGATGGATGTTAGGAAATAATTCTTCTCCAAGAGTGTGGTCAGGCACTGTAACAGGCTGCCCAGGGAGGTGTTAGAGTCACTGTCCCTGGAGGTGTTCAACAAACATTTAGATGTTGTACTGAGGGACATGATTTAGTGAGAAATATTGGTCATAGGTGGACAGTTGGACTGGATGATCCTAGAGGTCTTTTCCGACCTTTGTGATTCTATGATTCTATGATTATCCAGCTTAGCATTTCCCATGGTGTGTATCTGAAAAAAAAGAAAAAAAAAGTTTTTTATAGCCCGAATGAGAAGTAATATTTATAGATGTACTGGAACAGGTAAACTCTAATATCATTAACAACCTGTATGACTTGCCCTGAAATGAGTCAATTGTGTATTAAAAGGTCTTCTTACCTGACAGACGGCCATGGCCAAGGCTGCTGGCTCTTGCAGGGACCATCTAAAGTCTGTGAGAGGCAGAGCTAAGCAGTCATGTGTTCCTGGTTGCAGGATTTTTTGACGGGGAATTGAAGATTGCCAATAACATAACCAAAAGAAGAAAGCAGTAAGTATTTTTTTGCTGAAGAGCATTGTATGCAGTTTACTAGACTGTTCCAAGGGTTTCTGATCACCACTCATTTCATGTGCAGTATAATAAACTCTGACAGCTCCAGACAGACAACTGAAATAAGAGCAGTATTTGTTCTTTCTCTGTCACCATAGGGTAAGCATTCTATCTGGATCTGTGCACTGTAGGATTATATTGATTTTCTAAAATTAGAATACAGTATGTTACACAAGAAATAATAGCAAGAGACTGTTAGCAGAACTAACTGAGATGGGAGGAAAAACAACACATATTATATAATATTCTTTCAATTTCCATGGACTTCAAAACACATTGTCAGGTTCAAATTAAATAGATCACAGTTCTTCTCATTTGCTAGAATTAGTACTCAAATTATTGTATTACCAAGTTAGGTATATTACCAATTTGTTATTTAAATTTATTTTAATATTTTCTGAACCATACATAAAACTTTATCTTATCATTTGTGAATAAACTCTGATACAAGTCATGTTGTATCACTGGCAAGTGATACAAGACCTCCAATCTTAGTCTGTTTAACTAACTTCCACTTCAAACAGTGTGACTTCTTCATCTGGGAAATCAGTGCTAACCTCAGCATGAAGTAATTAATTCAGCTGCCTAAATATGGTATCATGTTATCGTATCTAAGAGACTGATGTGTCATAGGTAATTGTGGCCCATGATCTACAGGAGAAATTTCCCTACCTACAGTCTAGAGGCCAAGCAAGTTGAACTAGGGCATCTGAAAAGTATAAGAGGTCTATGTTTAGGGAGTCAATCCAAGATCCCTTTGCACATGTATTGATACTTAACTTTCTTTCTCACATTTTTAAGAAAAGTCATTATAGAAGTGGCTGAAGGTCCTTTACTTGTCAGCTCAACACCATACAAGGAAAAGTACAGAGAATCACAACACTGATCTTTCAGGAGATACACTAGATGGCAACTGAGTCTTTTCTCTTGGCTGTATTCTTAAGGTCTCCTTACCCTAATAAAGCAATTATATGAGCACTTGAAACATTTTGATGGTGTTGTATTCTGTACTCAGAGACATACCATTTCATCAGACACATTTAAAGTGTTTCACACACCTTCTTTGAAAAATGCACAGTCTACTGATAAAGAAATAGGTCAATGAATGAATTATATTTCCCTTAGGCTTTACCTTACTGCCAGTCACAGGAATACACCACTTTCCTGAACGTAAATAATCAGAATTATACACAGTATTCCAGGTATAATCCCACAAATACCTCATGATACTGCCCTGTGTCTGTCAGAAACATCTCTCTTGTGATTGCATTTGATTTTCTCATGTGATATTAGTAGCTGTAATCATACATTTCTCAGTCAGTATCCTTCTATCTCTTTTTCTTCTGTCATTTCTAAATTATGAGCTTCCAACTATTACAGGAATACCTGCAATTAATCCTGGCACGCATTACTTATCCTTTCATCCTACTTCTATTTTATGTCTGAAGTTTGTTCCATTCCTCCCTTTTTTCACTTGGCTACTATTGTGTTGATAAGAACTCCCATATTTGTGCCATCAAAAGATATAATTGATCCTCCTCTGCACTAAGGTCTTTAATGAAAATATTGAATAAAACCAGTCCTCAATTTCAGTTTCCATTCTACTGAGCCTGTGCATCGCACATGTGCCTGTATCTTAGGAGTCTAATAAAACTAAATTAAATTATGTGGTATGCTTGCATATACAGACTGGGGAAAAGCATTTGTTTGTGTAGACTTACAGGCACAGGTCCTTTACTCAGCACTATTTTTTAATTTTCTCTGCCTGTGTACTGAAATCATGGAGAGATATTATATGCAAAAAAAAACCCTCAAATGATCATTTTTGCTTTGAGCTGTTATTAAAAATATCTTATTGTAATCACAGAAGGCTTGTGCTCCAGGAACTCCAGTAGATTCAATATAGTAAGTAGTGCCGCCCACTGAAGATGATGACCCCCCCACAAGTCTTTCTTATAACATCACTCTTGGCCTATTGTTGGGTCTTTATCTTCGTAATATATGTATTATTTCCTTCCCAGGATCAGGGAAAAGTCTGTGAAAGACAACAAGAAACTTGTTTGAGCTAAGAAGTTTCAGCAGAAATCTACCTATACAATCTCCCTGTATAAACTCCTTCAGTATGAACTTCTCCAGTCAATATACCTTCTACACTCCCAGATGAGAGCCCCTTCTTTTCCTTCAGACCAACAGTTTTGTCCAGTCTGCGTATTGTTTTTAACAATATGTTTCACTATCATAGAATCACAGAATCATTAAGGCTGGAAAAGACCTCTAAGGTCCTCTAGTCCAACCGTTCACCTACCATCAGTGTTGCTCACTAAACCATGTTCCTTAGTACCATATCTACATGTTTCTTGAACAACTCTTACACTATCTCCTAGTGCTGGTATGACTTTCAAATTCTCTTCCTACTATTCTCCTCCAGCAGATCACTCTGGCCTCTGTTCTCCCAGTGTCTCCCACGTCAGAGTTTAAAACCAAATCTTTCCGATTTCTTGAAAGGTCCTTCTACCCAGCACTCAGTCTGCAACATCCAGTGGTGAATGGTACATTGTGGAGAACATGATAAGCGTGAAGAGACCTCCGGCTGGGACCCTCTCTGAGGCTTCTGCACCAAAGAGTTAGTGGCTGCCTGAGATAATCATAGCACCCTGTTCACCATATTTAAAATAAGCGGATGAATCTACCCTCCATCAAATTTTCTAATTGCTTCTATTTTAAGATCTGAAATATTCAATTGGCACTGAGAGCCATAATTTGATTACACGCTCTGTGAGAAAAAAGTACTTTCTCTTGCATTATTTGCTGCTAATCTGCTGCCTATAACCTCACTAAATGCCCTCTAATTCTGGCATTGTAAGAAACATAATAATCATTTTCTATCCATTTTCACCATAGTACCCTGAGGCCTTTATCACAGCCATGTCTTTTCATATCTAAGCAATTCTTATCTGTTTAATTTCTGGAAGATGTGCATTTTTGCACTTTTTTTTTTTTTTTTTACAAATCCTTCTGTGCTGAAATTATCTGCACTACATACGGGCTTTAAGCTGAAGGCGCTCCTTATATTCATCCAGTGTCATAAATGTACTTCATGTGATAAAGTGAGATCCCAAAAGGCAATGTTATGGCACTAGAAGAGTAATTTCCTCAGCCAGAAATTCTTTCTCTTGGTTTCCTGGTTGGGACATAGTATTCCCAAGGCTATGGTGGACCAGAACTGACTCCCACACATAATTCCCAACTAAATACTCTAACATGTTTTGGAACAATTTTATGTAATAACTAGTTAAGTCACTAATAAGAAATAATCAATCTCTTTCTTGGAAAACATTCCCCAGCCTTAAAGCCAGCTGAGGCAAAGAGCAATAAGTGCTCAAATGTGAGAAACAATATTAGACCTTTCTCAGTTTTAGTTTTAGCTACTTAAAAGCCAAGTGTATTCAGTACTGAAATGTCAGAATCAAGCTCCCCTGCCAACATTTTGAATTACCTGAAATTCCATTTTCTCCCAATGACATGTTTCACATAAAAATAGTGCAAGCAATTCTAGTTAATGGTCTTCAGTTAAAAAAAAAAAATGGAAAAGCAGAATGAGTCATATTCTCAGCTGGGTATATAGAAAAGATGATGAAGGAATGAAAAAGTGGGCAACATGAGTCGGATTTGTAAGTCTGATGACATTACAGTGCACCAGCTTCCTTTGTTCTTGTGTGGGTGTCAATAATCTAATGTTGATATTTCATTGTAACGTCACCCAATTTAAAATTCTGTTCTTCAGGACATAATTCTGGTTGTGTTTTTCTACAGAGCCAATAGCCAAACAGTCACCATAAGAAATTATTTACAGTATCACCCAAATCAGGCATTTCCTTCTTTAACACTGTTAGCTTTTTTAAGCAGCTATTTCCCCAAACTCCAAAAACTCAGTCAAGAACAAAGGCTTTAGTAAGGTTTTTACATGGTGATACCCATGAGAACTGGAGATTTCATATAAAAAAAATATACACAATGTATACTTAAGCATTTACATTTTTTTTTTTAATATTTCCTTAGTTTTTTGTTTAACAGTACATCTAGATTTGTGGTTGGTTGAAGGTGAGGTTTGAGAGCTAGCAGTGAAAAGGAGTTCTTTTTGTGCAAATATCTTTGTTGACTTCCTGGACTGTTTCCATTCAGTTGAGTTTTACTTTACTTTACAATATAATACATATAATTCTGTTCTTCATGGGTAAGCTGTCAACAAAGGGAAAATTTCAATGATTCATCATGAATTTTAATAGACTTTTGCATGATTTATTGATGTAAATATGATGCAAATAGCTGGTTGGACATTAAAGGGCAAACAAAATGTTTTGTTTTTTTTCTTTAACACGCAGTTTGGAATTGAACAGTATAAACAGATCATAGTTATCACCACTTTATTTTATGCTATTCCAATCTACTGTCAAATTCTTTTCATATACAAATTCACTTTTTTTTTTGTCATCTTGATTACCTAGAAATCTCGCATAATGAAACATTATTTACACTGTGTATGACTCACAATTAATTACAAATAAAAGTTATACAAAATGATTAAAATATATAATTACATGAAAAGCAAGGAAGATACAGTAGATGTTCAGATCATCTATAAATGCTTACATATTTGTACATATCTTTCTAATCCGAAATTGCTAGATGATGTATCTGATGATTTTGATCAGGAATATTGGTTCTTATGCCCGCACTACTAGAATGGAAGCAATATTTCCAGACATAATGAGCCACTTAAGAAACATTTATGATACTGCATAGGATGGAGTGTAATAATTTTAGAAAACAAAAATAAAATATTTGACATTTTAAAACATAAGCGATTTAATTCATGCCATACAGATACATTGTATATTAAACCAATACTGTAAGATGGCATTGTAAATAAACATGTAACATTTTAAAAATAAGCAATTCACATGGCATTTGTATCATAAAATAGCAGATGTACAGTATTATTTACATTGCAAACCAAAGAGATTGCAATCCCATGAAACTGCAGCAAACAAATGGGTCAAAACATTGATCACAGACCTGATTCATAAAATATGCAGGAATGTGGGCAGAATGCATGGAAAAATAAGTCCTTAGATATCTGAAATGCTGCATTAGGTGCTAGGTGTGCAACTTCCCTCTCCGACCACCCATGCATGAGGTACAGCCACAGTCCCACCACCCTCACTCACAGTGTTTGCAGAAGTCCAAGGTACGCTTTGAGGCCCCTGCATGCCTTTTGTTACCTGTTACCACTTCAGCACATGCAGGACTGCAGCCTAAATGGCCCGTGTAACTAAGCGTTAAATCCAGATGCCGGTCATGGAAAGTGCTGTCTTGCTCCTACATAGAGCGCTTTATCCATTGATGTACTGGACTATGGTCCTGTTAGTAGACTAAGCGTTACCCAGCAGATATAACGTTTGCAGAATTGGACCACTGATGTCTTATACAGCAAGGAGTGTGGGATATGGTTTCAAAGCTTTTTGTAGACCTTTAGCCCAAGGACTCCTATTATCTGTAACAGCAGCCCAATGGTTTCCTTTGCAAGGATGAAGTGGAAGTCTGGTCTGCAGTTGTTCAGATCACTGGGTTTTTGGCATGGCAACACTGACAAAGCTTTTGACTGTGCTGTAGCAATCTGATTTATTAGTGGAGGTTTAGGACCACTACAGATCACTCCTGATTCATTATAGCATTCAAAATTCGCAAAACCTTGCTGGAAAATGCACCTTACTTGCTGAATCCCAACATGGAATTTGGGCATTGATCACTTCAGCAATGAATCATGGAACAATGTTCATTAAAAAGGACAGTCACCTCCTGCCCCACAGCAGTGCTATAGCTACTCAGTAAATGTTTACCTGCTGAAGCTGAGATACATCTTTTATGAGACCAGTGATGAGCACTGACCATTGTATTTGAATAGTGTCAGTTCCACATGTGGCAATAGGAAACAAGGTTTAAGAGAACACAAATTTTGACAAATGAGCTCTACATCACAACTGTCCTCACATTTCACTCCCCTCTCTCCCCTTATTTTTTTTTGTTCTAGACAGATTTCACTAAACAACGGAGAGTACATGGTAGAAATCATGTACTACTTTACATCTGAAATCTCAAATGCTGCAACTTCCATGTTTTTACCTCAGGATTTGCCAGAGTGAAATGCATGGCCATTCGCCTGCACTAGGTGAGCAGTGTGTCAGCGTGTTGTGCCTGTACACATCAGCTCCACTGGCTGAGATGAGCTGAGTGCATTTGCAAACTTGCTCTGCTCCTAGCAGAAAGCACAACATGCCCATACAAAAATACTCTCATCTTAGATGCAGATTTTCTTGTGCATGTCTATAATCCGGCCTTTGTCCAGCAGACTTACAGCAGCCCAGCCAGAGCTGTTGATACAGTTGAAGAGATGTCAAAAAAATGCAGACAAACAGACCAAAAAAAAGGTATCACAGAAGTGATAAAGCATTTACTCATCCATTTGATTGCACGGGAAAGCAAGTTTGCAGCAAAGTACCTGATGCACTCCCTGCTGTAGGTACTGGAATAATGCAAAGACATAGATTCACACTAACTTTTTGGCTTTCTGAATGGTAGGAGAACAATAATAAATACTGTCTGGGTGGTATTTTGAGCACCTGGAAGTGAAAATGAACTGGTACTTTTCAAACCATGTTATTGCAGTGCTTAGAAAGCTAAGCTCTGTCAATGCTTTCCATAGAATAAGCTACATTTGTGATAATCAAAGTCAGACGTGGCAGCTGAATTGCATTTACAGAGTGATTGGATAGAGTTGATCACCTCTTCAATTACTTCACTCTGAAATATACAACATATATATTTCAACATATATCCTGGTCACAAGCAGGAACAAAATGTCCTTCAGAAGAGGTTCTCCGGAAAAAAAAAAAAAAAAAAAAAAAAAAAAATTACTGGTTATTATGTTACTAATATGATAAAAAGTAATTAATGTGAGCTACCTACCTGAGGAATAGGTCAAATGAAGTGAGAACTGTCTTGAAGAAAACCCATGTGATTTTTATTAAATACGTTCTCTGTTGCATTAGACTTCCAGATAAAATGGGAAGCAGAAATTAGAATGATTTCTGATGAAGGCTGTATCCTTCAAAAGCTTCAGAAAATATGCCTTCTGTAATGACTCAAGAAATTTTGCAGAACTGAGTAATGCAAGGTTCTTCAGAATGCACTCAGCTGAACTTCAGAGGGATTTCTGCTGTTTTGCTGGTAACAGTAACTCATAAATGAGATTATAGATCTATTTATGAATCAGGTACTGTGCAAAGATCATGCGCTAGAAGAGCTCATTACTTTCCCTTTCAAATCCATTTTTTTTTTCAATTTTTGTAATTACAGTAAGATGGAGCCCACCACAAGTTAACTAGAAGCATGAGAGAAGAGTTAAAGAGAAATGTTAGTGTTTAGACAACCTTTAGTATTCAGACAAGGCAAAATTTCTTTGCTTGGTCCTTCAAAGAACAACAAAACCTGTATTTTGTTTATAAACATTTATATGAATACTAGCCTATAACTAGAGGCATTGAAATAGAAGATGTATAGTATATTGTATATTGCTTTCCTTATAGAGTGTACCTTATGTTTCTAGTATGGTGACAAACAGTAAAATTTTTTGGACAATCTAAAAGGACCTCATTGTAACAAACAACATTACAGCAGGTCACACGATGAAAGCAAGATGTGAAGCCCCAACACAGTGCAAGCATGTCATTAAAAGATAAACTGGAAAGCTCTTAGATGGCTGTTTTACCTTTCTGCTCTCTGTTAACAACATGCCTGCATGAGTTTTGTAAAGTTTCTTCTTCTTGTTTGAGACCTTGAATTGCTTTGGATAAAGGAAGAGCAAAGAAGGCAAACTGCCCTCCATAGTTACAGTCAGCAAGATTCATATCAACAAAGTCCAAGTGAAAGGAAACAGAAAGAGAAAAGTAAGTATCAACAGAAGCTGACCAGAAGAAGGCCACTGAACACATTATTTGTTTCTTCTAAAGAAGGCCCAGGCTATTGGCACTGTTTGCATTTACTAGGAAAAAATAAAAAAGATTCAGGACCAACATTTCCTGATCTCCCCAGCCTGCAAGGTTTACAGATAGTGTCTGTTTTTTTGTTTCCCACCAACACATGAAGAAAGACTCCTTGCTCTGTAAAGGCCTGTGTAAACACCAATTCACAGAATGGCAGTTTTAAAACAAGAAGAATAAACTTTAGCTAACATATTTGTCAGAAGCTCATAGGGTCACAGCTATCAAGATACACATTCTATTATAGGAAGAGCAGTACAAATGTTAAAGCTTTTAAGCCTGTATGTAATTCACTGCACGCACAATTTTCCCATGGCCTACACATATGGCACATCAATTTATTACATAGACTTGTGTTTCCATAGAGGGATTAATACTGAATTCTGCTGTGTTATAGTGATGCTGCAGCCTTGAATAATTCTTGCTCAGTGACACGACACAGATTTGGTCAGTACATGTATTATGCACTTCAGCTGCTCCCAGTCAAAGTCACAAATGACAGAACCAAACTTCACTGTTTTGTTTTCAAGTAAATAAGTCTTTGGTTAGTAATAAGTTCAGTTGGTTAGGGGGGAGCAACCATAACTGAAACGGTAGTTTTCAATCAGATGTACTGTAACTTCCAGACCACTGAATACCAAATGAATCACAATAATGAAACCGAAATGCAGCATGAGATATTTTGCATGGGTTCTGCTTCTTTTGGTAGGTGGATTCCTTTGCTTAACAGCTAGGAAAAGTAAGTAACCAGACTGGATTTTGTTGTTACTCCATTGGTTTCAACGTGGGAAGATCTTGGCTTATATGCTTTTGCTGAGCTTTTTTGTCTACATGAGAGAGTCTAACATGCCACGTTCTTTTCCAGAAGATACAGGCTGCAGTTTGAAAATAGTACCAGATTCGTGTAGTACTAAATTGATCTCGTAAACATTAGGGTGACAGAAGTGTCCAAGACACCACTCTACCTCCCCTATACGTTACTGAAACAGAAATACTGCTGTTAGTTGCGTTACCATCAGCCCTACAAGAAATTCTATACCAACTACTTCCATTCACAAACACCACAGTGCTCTAAACCCTGTCAGAGCTCCAGTATTATTTAATGACATCCAATATTACTTTTATGGTAAGCATCCTTTGTTGCTAGTGCAAGGCTGCAATCCCATTACATAGTGCAGAATGCTTCTAGAATTGCAGTTACTTCAGAGAAGTGTTATAGAACACAATAAAAAACATTTTCAGAAAGCATTGGCACTCAGGGCAGATTGGCCCATTTCCACAGGAGAGAAGACCTTGAGTTGGTCAGTATTCACATTTTAGGATACAAAATACTTTTATCCAGCTTGCAAAACAGAGAAGTTAGAAACAAGACAAGCAGAAATTCTCAGCCTCCAAAAAGCTGAGAGTAAAACTTCACTGAACTGCTCCTCCCCTTTGCTCTGCTCTGAGCAAACAATTGACCACTAATATGTGGCTGATAACTCCTAAATTCCTACTCCTAAAACTGAGTATCATAGACTCAGGTGAACATCCCCCTTCCTACAATAATCCAGATTTCTTACTTGTAGCTACATCTTACCTCTGCAGATATCTGGCCCTGTTTCAGGAAGTGTTTGTAAGCAGTTCAGACAGAAATTAGCCCTCAGGTTTTACTTTGGCAACACCGAAATCAAAGGGAAAAGGCAAAAGATGTATCTCTAAGGCATCAAAGAGTAATCATTCTGGAGATACCTGTAGAGGAAATTGAGATGAGTCTGAACAAATTGCCAGTTAAACCACCCATCTGAGAATTGCATCAGACTCCTGGAGGAAAGAGACAGATTTAAATAGCAGAAGCATGAGGTTTTCTATTCATGGTTTCATAACTTTCATGGGTTTTTGTCTGGATGGGAGAAGTAAGAACCATGGGGACAGACAACTCTCAAATTGTTATCAGCTCTACTAGGAGAAATGCTGCATGCAAAGTTCAGTTTGTACTCAGAGACTTTGGGATGAGTCTGAACTATGACTTGATGAGCCCAAGCTGTGAATTTTATGCCAGTAACACTGGCTTGTTTTTGAAAAAGTCTTGTAATCATTAATTTATCCCACTGAAAGAAATATAAACCACAAGAATGTTATCAGTAAGTAGTATTGAGTTACTTTTCTACAGTTGTCTGTAAGGGCTCCAAATACAGCTGATTTGTATCAGCTACAGGGCTGGACATGACCATGCCTTCCACCAAAGCAAGGATGGATGCCAAGGATGCATGACAGCTCAGAATGATCCCAGAAGTAGCTGATAAAACCACCTACTATCTCAGGATAGCTATCAGACACCACAGCATCCACCTATTTTGTGTTTTTAATACCCAAATATTTTCCTGTATATTTTGTCATATTATGTTCTATAATATAAAGTATGCCATGAAATGTGTGCATAACGTGTAGGATGAGCAATGCAGATAACTGCTGGTGCTGCTTCTCCTGACATTTCTGTTTCACCTCCAGTCCTTAACACTGCAGTAATTCTGGTACACAGGTAAAGCCAGACAAATGGCACTGATGCTACCTAAATCCTAAAATCAGAAGTATTTCTGTCCCCTCTTATAATGATGACCAAAGGCTGCTAAAATCACAGAATTTACAAAATATTTAGAATATTTACTAATATTTTTCATAGTGATTTCATTCACTGATATGTTATTGTTTATACCCTATGCTTGACAATGCCTCAGATATGAAATGCAGAGGTTATAGAAGGTATGCAGAAAAGACACATCCTACATAATGAATTCCTAAAGGAAGTGGTAAAGATTAGAAAATCATTAAAGTTAGAAAAGACCACTAAGATCATCCAATCCAACCATCAGCCCATCCCCACCATGCCCACTGACCCATACCCTTTTCTTGAACACCTCCAGGGATGGCGACTCCACCACCTCCCTGGGAAGCCTGTTCTAGTACATCACTGCTCCTTCTGAGAAAAAAGATTATTCCTGAACTGTAAGTTGGGGTCTACTTCTGACTATAAAAGTAAAAATAATTGCTTAAGTCATAGTATAAGTTGTGTGCAACTGCTGCCAGCCTGATTCAGCTGATAAAGCAGCAACTGCAGGCTGGATCCAGAAGGTGAATAAAACAGAATCAACACTAAATCCTGACATTCTTCCAGTTGGCAACTCTGGTTATTTTGAGTGTAATTTTATGGCTAAATTGAAACAACAAAAAATGTTCAACCCAAAGATTTTTCTCCATGTTATGACATTTTGATTTGCCTTCACCTCCGCTCCTGAACCAAGCTTCTCTGGCAGACACACAGTGCCTATTTTTAGCTCCGTGAGCTACTAATCCAGTTTCTCTGACAACTGCAATTTGCTGGAAGAAACGACTGGTGTTACGATGTCCCAGAGCTATGAGCCCATTTGAGAAATTAGCGTCTTAGCTGACCTTTAAAGCAAGTGAGAATAATGCGCCTGCAGTTCTGCAGGGTTTGGATTTCATTACCACAGCAGCACGTACAAGGCGGGATGCCCCTGCTTGCACAGCTCTGCCTCTCTGGTTTGTTTTCCTGGTAATTATAGAAACTGTTTACATGGAAAATCTGCAAGTTTTCTCATCTTGGGAGGACAATACTGCTCCTAATTCCTTTTCTCTGGAGAAAATGACAGTTCACAGTGCAGAGGACTGTTCTTCCCAAGAAGAACTTTCCCACGGCCTCCCCAAGCAAGACTGTGATGGAAATCACCGCAGATGTCCAAGGGCAGGAATGGTGATAGCAAACAGAAAAGAGAAGGATGGGAGTTGTACAGCAGTGCAGCATCCCTGATTCTTCCCACTCACCTCTGGTTCAGAGCTCAGCCCAAGGCCCTTTGAAATTCTGATCCCTGTCCCTGATGTGTTTCTCTCCATGTGTATGCTTGCTTTTCTATCAGAAGTTGTAAATACTTAGGACAGCAGAACCCCACTCAATCTCACAGCACTTCCCAAAACGTGGTGTTCTAAAGTTTACTGGATCCCAGGGTAAAGAGGGCAGTGAGGTACAAGGTTAACAAGCAGTATTCTAGCATCAAAGGCATTAACGGCTGCAACTTAACTGCTAATTGTCACATGATGCAATATGGATGTCATGTGTTGGGGATAGGAATTGTCCCTGGACCAGGCTTTGTTTAGGCTTCAGTAAAAGGCACAATGCTCACACACATCCTAGGAAGCGCATTTAGGGACTGGCACTGGGATGTGGTGTCTCTCTTAATACATGCTAAACCAACTGAACTCAATCTTGGCCTTGACTAATATGGCCTGCTTGGTATTTTTGCATCTTGAAATTAACTATAAATGACTGTTGGCTACAATTGCTTTTGAAAACTCCATATATAAAACTGTTTCTGAAGAAATGGTGTGAACTCTAGATCTAATGTCACAGACTTCAATTTTTTGAATCTTTTTGCTTTGACTCAATGCTTCCAAATGTCCAGTTTAGACATTTCTAAACAATATTTACTAATGAAGCATGAAAGCATCATTTATTTTTTTTAATGCTAACATTTAAGTATCATATCCCTACATATATTTTAAAGGCATTCATCTCTACTTGAAAAAGTAGCTCACTTGTAATGTTTTATAGCTACTGACAAGTTTTGTATTCACCATCCAAACTCATAGATGAATCCTGAGACCTACCTCCAGAAAAGTCAAATGATGAACAAAAGTGGGGCATTTCTCATTCCTTTTTACATTTAGAATTTGTAGATTTCCCTTTTTCTTCACAACTTTTCTCTGCAACTAGAGATTGAACTCATCTGAAGTACACAACAACTTTCCCTCCTCCTAAAATAATGCATTTCTCATGCAACTCTACTAAAACTCTGAGAATAACAAACTCTAAAACTCATCCTACTGACACAAGAATTCTCAACATTACGTACAGCACATTCTTGCATTCTGAAACATACTCATAGTACACTCTGGATCATCGAACTTCCAAACACACAAAATCTATCTTCACTTTCTTCAGATGCATTCTCCCTGTTGGCTCTTTATCCATACACTCTCAAGATCTGATATGGATTTATAATCCACATTTAAACAGCTTATTTTGGCATTCAGAACTTCAAGTTATTGAGCAAAATGAGTTTCAACTTTCAGAAGGAGTTTGTTTGCAAAAAAAGAAGATGGGATGGAGGAGAAAGTCCTTGGGGCTTTGAAAAACTTCCCTCCTTATTAGCAAATGCAAATAATGTGAATCATGTAGCTATGCTTTAATTGTTAAAATTCTGTTAAAAAACAGAATGTTTTTTATTTGAACAGAAATGCCACATAAACTTTTACAACAAATATATGTTTGTTCCTCTTTTCTCTTTCCCATATGATTTGTTATCACGGGCAATACTCACTTAAAAAAAAAAAACAAAAAAACTCTACTCAATAGTTATTAATTTCCAACCACACTCCTCTGCAATAAGCTCCAAAACTGATACTGATGCAATACTGTGTTTCAGCCGCACTATGAAAGGCAAGAATACCTTAGAGATACGCTGATAACAAACAAATGCTAGAACAGCTTAAGAAGTGCTCTTCTCTAACAATTAATCAGTCTTAAGATGAATTTACTGCTGTTTATAAAGCAGAACTTATCAATTACTTATACCTGTTTTATTGCTCATATTTATTATTCTTGGGCTTATGGTGCTGTTGTTTCTAGGACGGGAGAACAGTCTCACTCAGCACGCAAGTCTTTAAGACACTCTGTTTACAGCTATAAATCTTTTCTAATCCTGGTTCATAGTTCCAGTTTTGCCCATCCTATTTTAAGTAAATAACAACATGTACTTTTGGAAAACTAGCAAAAAGACAACATGCCACAAAATCAAACTATTCCACTACATACTCTTCTCCTTTGGAGAAGAGGATGGAAGGACAAACAATACACAACAGGGTGTTACTTTGCCATTTCATGTTCTGCTAAAAAATGCTTTGTTGGGGTGATAGCTGTGATAGCAGAACAGAATTGCATGGCTGAACTTATTGCTTCAAGAGTAATCATTACAAAGTATTGCAAGGGAACAGTACTCTAGAAAACAGTTATCTCAATGTAAGATCTTCTGCTAATAGTAAGCTAACTTTGGGCCTACAAAAGCAAGAAAAATGTATATTAATGATAACCTGGTAACTATTCTTCTGCCCTTCAGCATTTGTATACTTCATTATCATCTGTACAACAGGATAACTAGGAAGATTTATATAGGCATTCTGGCATATAGCTCAGGTGAACATTCATAATGGGATCATAGAATCGCAGAACTGCAGGAGTTGGAAGGGACCTCAAGGGATCATTGAGTTCAAGCTCCATGTTAAAGAAGGCATCTTACAATAGGTTGCACAGGTAAGTGTCCAGACAGGTCTTGAATATCTCATAGAAGGAGACTCCACAACCACGCTAGGTGACCTGTTGGAGGTGCTTCACCACTCTTACCATAAAGTAGTTCTTCTGCATGTTAGTATCAAACCTCCTATGTTCAAGTTTTAGGCCATTACTCCTTGTCCTATTGCTATGCACCACTGAGAAGAGCCTGGCCTCATCCATTTGCCTTCCACCATAAATAAATATTAATCAGAACTCGCTCAGTCTTCTTTTCCCCAGGCTGAACAGACCAGGTTACTCAGTCATTCCTCATATGGGAGATGCTCCACGCCCGTTACCATCTTTGTGGCCCTCCACTGGACCCCTTCTAGGAGATCCCTGTCTTTTTTCAACTGGGGAGCCTAGAACTGGACAGAGTATTCTAAATGGGGTCTCACCAGGACAGAGTAGAGGGGGAGGATCACCTCCCTCAACCTGCTGGCCACATTCTTTTTAATGCACTGCAAGATCCAGGAGTTGTGATTGGGAATGCTTATAGCTTATGTAAGTGGTTCGGACAGCAGAAGGAAGAGATTTCTAGAACTGCAGTAGCCCCTGTTCTGGATAGTCACCATATAAAAACTCTGATCTTCCTGGAATGTGCTTATCAGTCCATCTGCCATTTAGCATGATTCCATTTACTTTTCAAAACTCTGAATAGTAGCCCAGACTAAAAGATTTGAGAGGCAGCATTGGCCTGGAGAGAACTTAAATTAGTGGGTTTGATCTCACTTTCCGTGGACATCTTAAAAAACAGATCTCTAGACTCAGTTAGTTATACGTGGTCACTAAGAAACAAGTGCACCTGGGGTTTTAGGCTGCCTCATGCTGTGGCTAGAATTGGGAGCGGTGGGGTGGGGGTGGAGGGTAAGTACCTGAAGTAACTATCTGTCTTCTGAGGAAATGATTTCTGGAATGCTAAGGCAGAAGCGGGTCCAGCAGCTGAAGGCAAGAGCAAGCCTTGCTGCCACTGAGCACAGCTCCATCCTGCTCCTTTCCTCCTAACCAAGGCAGGCAAGTCTCTTCTTTCCCTGAAAGCCAGTGTCTTCTTTTTTTTGTCCAAAATTAAACATGTTCAGCCTCACTCTGGCTTTGGAAACTGAAATCCCAGGAGCAGATGGCCATTTTAGCATCTCCCTCCAGATGCTCTTTTTGCTAAGGCTGCCAACAAAGTTGCCAGTTCGCATCATTTGCTGTAGTGGTCTCTCTAATGAGAACTCCAGCCCGAGATGCTCCATGCTGTTTCTTTCAGAAGCTGTTTTGTTGCTGCAGTGACACTGGGATCAGAGATAACTGGAGGTTAACCTTTCTAAGCCACAGGAACAAGTAAGCATCTGCCAAGGTGAATGATTTGTGACCTATGACTGAGTGGCTGCATTCCCCAGTGTCACTGTTTTGCTTGCTTTCATGCATGATTAGTAGCCAAACCACAAAAGATCAAACATGCATTTGAAGTTAAACAGTGTATAGATTTTTGTTGTAAGGTTGCTCATGCACTGCAAATTAATAACATTGCTGAAGAGTAACTTCTTGCTATGTGGATGAATTTAGTGCTTAGGAAAGTTAAAATCAGACATGCAGCAGACAGTTACTGCACTTACTTCTCCCAAATCCCCCAGTGAAAACTGGTCCTCTCCCCTCTACAGATGCAACTGCCAGCTGTGTCACTGTAGCAGTTTTGTCTTTGCTGCAAGTAAGAGCAAGATCAACCCTTTGATACTACTCTTCCTTTAGATGTAAGCAATTGTGTCAACAACAGATGTTAATAAGAACAATAATAAGAATTACTCACCATCTATGTCATAAACAGGCTGCAAAACAAAAAAGAGTGGAGGACTTTTGAATAACAGAATTCTGAACTAGAACAGGAAGAGTGTGCAAGGTGATGGAAGTATGAACAGTGGCAGCAGCAGGTCAGCTCCTGCCTCTTGAGCCTCCTGCATACTCAGCATCATCAATTCATTCAATCCTCTACTGCCACTGGCATCCTTAACTCCAGAAAAGCGCAATGAATAACATTTGAAGGAAGGGAACCAACTGCTTCTGGGTTTAACTCCAACTGCGCCTTAGCCTTTGTCACAGCATCCCTGCATGCCTCGACATTATTGCTATATTCTTTCCACATGGCCGGACACTTTTTCCACATTCTATAAACTTCCTTCTTCCCTTTGAGTTTATCCATAAGCTCCTTGCTCTTCCACAAATGTCTCCTACCACCTTTGCCTGATTTCTTACTCTTAGGGATGCACTGATCTTGAGCTTGGAAGAAGTGATGCTTGAATGTCAGCAAGCTCTCTTGAACCTCCTTACCTTCTAGCGCTCTAACCCATAGGATCTCTCCAAGTAGGTTCTCAAAGACATCAAAGTCAGCTCTCCAGAACTCCAGGGCAGCAATCCTATTTATTGCCCTGTTTCTTCCATGCAAGATCCTGAACTCCACCATCTCACGAATGCTGCATCCCAAGCTGCTGCAAGCATTCACATCCCCGGACATCCCTTCCTTGTTAGTAAGAATAAGATCCAGCAGCAAATCTATCCTCACTGACTTCTCCACCACCTGTGTCAGAAACTTAGCTTCCACACACTGCACGAACCTCCTGGTCTGCGTGTACCTGGCAGCACTGTTTTTCCAGCAGATATCAGAGTGACTGAAGTACCCATGAGAAGCAGTACTTATGACTGTGGGGCTGCTTTCAGCACTTTGTAGGGGGCCTCAACTGCCTCCTCCTGATCAGGTGCCTGTAGTATACACCCACAACAGTTTCACCCATATTAGCCTGCCCCTTAATTCTCACCCACAAGCTCTCTTCTTGTTCATCATGCATCCCCAGGTGGAGCTTGACACACTTCACTTGCCTTCTCGTGTAAAGAGCAATGCCACAGCCTCACCTTGCTGGCCTATCTTTTCTAAACAGACAGCTGTCAAGCTTTCTTATGCTTCTAGATTTGTTGCTAATTTAAGTGTGCTGTTATTTGTAATATTACAAATCCATAGTTTTACAAAGCACCACCAGAATCCAAAGAGTGAGAAGCTCTGTGACTGAGTTAGGGGAGGGAAGTGGCTCTGCTCAGTGAGTTGTCAGCACTCAGCGGAGGTGAGGCAGCAGCCTGAGATCAGAAGATGAAAGAATACAGAAAATGCCAGATGTTTGTGATGCTGCTGTTGGATTAGACTTGTTGGTAGATAGAATGTGTGAGGGCTTTCTCTGGAAGCTGAAGAATCTGGAAGCCATTTGGCAGCTACACTTGCCCCAACAATTGATACAAGTTTCACGCCTGTTTGCAATTCAGATAGGTTTGTGGCATTTTATTTCCCCCTTCCTTTTCAAGTCTGCTGGGATAAAAAGGATCTGTTCAGAGGAAGAAATATATAATGCGGTATCAGTAAGCAGAGCATAAGTCTCAGTGCAGAGCTGTGGTATGTTTAAATGTTTGCAACACGTCACGGTTCTGCACTGTTTGCTTTACACAGAAAAAAATAAAATGAAAGAGAAATGTTAATGAAAAACAGAAAAAAGTGGTTATACACCTGATGTCTCTGCAGGCACAGGAGCACCATGAACACAGGAGGGGACATCACTATGAAACTGCATCTGCACACAGATGAACCGCAGTAGGACCAGCTAGTGACAAACTGTAAGGATTTCTTCTTCAGCATAAGCAATTCCCATAGAAGATGGTTTTCTGTTTGCAGAGGCATGCTTCCAGGCTCCACAATGACTTTCTGAGCAGGCTGTGATCTGAAAATGGATGTGGGAATGAGCAGTGAAGTCAAAACCACAACCACATTGAATAACTATGAGCTCTCTGGAATTAAAAGAGCAAAACCCTGTGGGATTCTGCAAGACAACCACACTATTAGAATTCTGTCTTAGCAGTAACTCTCCCATGTAGTGGCTTTTGTCTTTGTACAGTAGTATTTCCAGAGCGGTACTGAATAAAATTTAATCCACTGCTCTACAATTTCTTTCACTCTGAGTTCCTGACCTCTATGCCCTGCACCACAGAAAAGCGTGTGTGACATAGAGCTTTAAGCAGAGGGAGAAATCTGACAGAAAACCTCTAAAAGGTGCTCTGAGGGAATAACTGTTGCTTCTGTTTACTTAGGCCTCATGAATTCTGTACCAGAAGTTGGCCCATGGGTCTGCCTCTGTGGTCAGCCCACGGTCTCCAGTCTGTCTGAGCCTGGAGCAGGGGAAAGCTGCACAGAACCAGGCTGTGGCGAAGAGACCAATAACCCCATCTTGGGCCCATGCATCCTCCCCCCGACGCAGGGAATATGCAGTAGAATATGGAATATGGAGAGAATGAGGATAGCACTACAAATTTTTTGATTGCTTCTTCAGTGTACTAGCTGAATTAGCTTTTAACCATCATTTCTCATTAAAATGTTTCCATGGATCTACCAAGATCACCCACAGGATAAACCTAGACATTTCCTATTAGCAACTGTGAGAGACAGGATATTGAGCAATATGCTTTTAGTCTGAACCTCTTAATTTGTTCTCATCACAGAGGACTGTGGGTGTTGAGAAGAGAAACAGAGTTTGGCCAGAGAGATTAGTGATCTGACATCAACACCTACTGAACAACAAGGATGTGCAAGTAAAATCAGAAAGAAATCTCAATGTATTGATTAGAAAAAAAATGTACTGGTAGGAAAAAAAAATCACTCCAGGGAATTAGATAATGACATCAAAACCACAGCTTTATTAGCTCAGAGGCAATGTTCCAGTTCCCATGGTCAAAATGGAACTTTGCTCCATATGTAATCTCATTGATGTTCACTGGAAAAAAAAAAAAAAAAAGAATGCTACAGCCTGTGAATACGCAAGCTAACGGATGTAGTGTAAAACAACTTGCCATTTGATGCAGAAAATTCTTGGATCGGTGGTTTGGATGGAAATTCTACAACCTGAAGCCCAAGCATTTTTCATCAAGTCATTTTTCAGACATAGAACAGAGCTGCAGATCCTGTTTATCAAGGTAGGTAGAAGATAAACTCCTCCAATCCCAAGGATGCTATTTCACTATGGAAGAAATCTTTAACATCAGTGGTTCTCTGAAAAACAAGAGAACTTCCATTTAAGTAATATTCATAGAATCATATGTTAGAATGTTTTGGATTGGAAGAGACCTTATAGGTCATCTAGTTCCAATGCCTTTGCCACACCCACGCAGCTACCCTCTTCAGCAAGAAAACATCTTTCATAATAAGTTCAGGTTTCTTCTACCTGCTGAAGTCTGCATAGGTTCAAAATAGTCCTTTCTCATAGAGACAGGCTTCATGGAAAGGAAGCATTAAATTTTTGTCTGTTACAGGACGGCTGTGCCATGCTGAATTGTTCCCATCCTAACATGAGTCAAAGAGGAATAATGCAGCACTGTCATTCCCTCCACAGAAAGATATAACTGGATAATTTGGACCCATGGAGAATGTTACTTAATTTTCAAAAGGCGCTTCAAGATTTGATAACCAAATCCATAAGTAAAACCCGAATTTCTGGTTTGGATTACAGAAGTGTTGAGCTGTTGAGAGTCTTGTCTTTGATTTCTTCAAGTTTTGAACAGGCTGATGTAAAGCTAAGCCAACGTGAAATCACTGCATTAATGTTTTCCAAGAATTTACAAGACTAGAAAAATGTTGGCCCACTTCAGTAGGACCTTAAGGGAAGTACACCTACAAAAGAAAACTGACTGCCATTACTTCTGCAAAGGAAAGCCTGAGAAATAAACACTGCCTGAAAATGTGTCTACTGGGAGAACAGATTTACATCTTGTTTCTTGTTTCAGTTGGTTTCACTGAAGAAAATAAAAGTATTTTAATTTTAACAGGGAAAAAATGGGACTTTTTTTTCTTATTCTTTATGATTAACATGGACTCCTCTAAATCTTAAACTGTCATTTTCATTAAATCAGAGAAATTATTTGCTTCCCCTCTTCAGTGTGTTTTTGGTCTGCATTAGATAAAGCTTTCATCCAACCCACCACAGAGAAAATTTCCAAATGAGCATCTTTAATAGCAGAGAGGATTTTTAGAGCAGGAGCAGAAGTCCTTTTTAAAAAACTGGAAAACCAGTACCCGGAGAGCTTCCAGAGTTTGCTGGACTCTCTCAGAGTAAGGACTTCTACCAAATATCAATTTGGATGATAATCTGTTGCGGAAAAAAGCTCCACTGTGTATAACAGAACTTTTCTGTTTGTTAACAAGTTGTTCTTTTACATTTTGTTTGCTTTGTCCCAGAAAGACTGGACACACAGCACTATCGGACAAATACTGAACATTATTTTGCATAAGCAAGACAATGCTCATCTAAAGTTTAGCATAAACATCAGGTAAAGAGGTTTACCAAAGTGTTACTTCTTTCTTTAAAATATTGATAATTTTGATGCCAAAAAAGTCAAAAAATGACCTTCTTCCCATTTGTATAACAATAAGCTTTGATAGGTAGAATATATGAAATATACAGTAACTTATTCTGAAAAGCTATCCAAGCTTACTCAGCTTACAGTATGTGGAATGTAATTATCCAGAAAGTGACATATGTATAAAAATAGGTAAAATCCCTACAACATTTGTACTGAATTATAATTCCTCCTGTTAGGAAGGTTACAACAGCTCTACAGTACATGTATGAAATGTTTGTTCACAAAGTTAAAAAACATCATTACCTTACTGAAGAACACATTAAATGTAGGAATGCATAATCAGAACTGACTTTCAATTCTGCTTAGCTGGTGCAAATCTACGGAGAACCATCACCCTTTCTGTACAAAACAAAACCAACCTCTACTGTGAGAGCTGGGTATTTTTGTTTTGTTTGTGTTTGTTTGTCATAACGGGGCCAGACTCGAGTTTATGAATGAAATTCCTCTGGAAGCGGAAGTATTTTGTTTAAACACTTTCTTCCCTATCTCCACTCTGTTTACTGACAGCAGTCACCCACCTTTAAAATGATTATTGCCTGACATTACATGAAGCTTTACTGCTTGTTCTGAACAAGGCAGTGAAATAGAAAGAACCTCCGACTCCCCTGGCATGACCCAGTTCTGGGCTTGTGCTTTTTTAACGAGTCTTTGATCTGCAGCAGGCCTCATAGGCTGGTCTCCCGGAGGAACATGGTGCCAATGTTGTAAGAAACTTTTCTCACTCTAGCAGATGTGATGGAGGGTTTTGGCTGCTTCTGACCACTTCTGACCTCGAGGAAGTAACAGATCCCAGGAATTTCCTTTGGAAAGTTTTCTGGAAGCTCTTCACGGGAACGAGGGATAAAAATAAAATTTTCTTCCTTTTTCAAAAGCCTAGACAAGAAGGAAACAGAGAGATATAAAAAACTGTAAAACACAGTCCAGACATATCCCTGTGGAAGAGATTGGTCCTATGTGATCCCAAATTTAAAAATGAATTTAAAAGTATTACGTAACATCTAAAAAATCCTAAGCCAGGATCCCCATCCAATCTGTATTAATTTAGCATCACCAACTTCGAGGGGGGTTAAACTAGATGACCTTTAAGGGTCCCTTCCAACTCAAATGATTCTATGATTCTAGATGTGCTGAGATCAGCTGAGCAGAAGGTCCAAATAAACGCACTCTCTGAAAATCAGTGTCAGGATTCAGAAAATCATGTACCAGAAAGAGAGCCAAATTCATAATGACCATTTTCTGTGATGTATCAGTTAAAACCCTCTGGTCTGTCCAGTTGTGCAGAAATGAACAGACTGATGACTACCACCAGGCTTCCTGCTGGTAAGTAGGCATGAAGGTGACAGTGCTTCAGAGGTCTTGCAGGCAGAAGCCAGATGGTTAGTTTGCCCCTTTGTGGACTCAATAGTATTGTATTTCATAAAATAGGTCCCAAAACAGCAAAAACAGCATCAAGAAGAAATGAATCAAATCTGATACTATCCATCAAATGGGCCTGCGAGTTTAGTTTAGGACGCCTGGTTGAGGTCAAAAAGAGATACAGGCTCATGTGAGGTGTGAAGCCAACCTCTCTCTCCTCCAGCCATGCCATACAAGTGGAACAATGTCACAGACCTGATGATACTGCCTGTTGCTATCTGTAGTCTTCCTCCACTTTGTAAAAACTTCTTCTGGCTAAATCTGATCATTTAGGCCTTTCTCATGAAACCAGCTGAGTTGCAAAATAAAGCAAATAATCTACACCTATTCTATATGTTTCCAGTAAATGAAGAATTGAAAAGAACGGTTTTGAGGTAATAGTAAATTCTAAGCACAGTTGGATTTATGAAAGTAGCCTTCATCTTTTTCTCAAAGATATTTATTCTTTTCTCAATCAGAGAGAAACTTAAAAACATCAGTGGGAAGAACCTTATTAACTTCAGCAGACTATGTAATGGGCTGCTTATTTAGTATCTCTAAAGCTGATTTCTGGAGAGCAAATGAATGAATGAATCCTATTGCTGGGGGATATTCCGGGATTGTAGGCACATTTAATGAAACCTTTCTTCTTTTTTTTTCTTTTTTTTCCTTTTTTTTCTTTTTTCTTTTTTTGGGTGGGAGAATCCGTGTGAGCTCCCTACAGTTTCTCTAAATATAAAGGCATTTTTTCCCAGCTTTTAAATAATCAGATGGCTGTATGTCCAACCATGTTTTTGCCTTTGAACTTCTGTGGTGGTCTTTGTTTACCATATGGTTTGAATGTCATAATCTATTTTCCAGGCTGTCAATTTTATGAGCAAAATACAATGATCTTCTTTTCAAATGATCTGAGAGTTTGCAGAGGCCTTTGCAGAGAAGTTTCTCTCCTCTCATCTCCACAGTGCTTGCAGTAAATATCTAGCATTTTAAGCCTACCACTTCAATACAATGAAACAACTCTATTTCTCTAACTAGATTTTGCAAGGAACAGATGAACTTTCTGAGCTAAAACCACAAGCTTTCACTGCAGACTTTCTTCCTTGAGCTGACCATTCACCACAGAGCATCTAGCCTTGCTAAAAATCAATGGTTTCTTTCTCAGAGCCCAATATTATCTGATTGTAATGACAGTTACAGATAGATAGATTTAATTCACGGCTGGCATTGAGTTCATTCAATATTTTCACACTATTTTCCTCATCGCTACTTCCAATAGCAAGATATTAATCAAAGGCATTTTTTCAGCTGTTTTGTGAATTGCAACTTGGTTGCAATTAAATTCTCTGAGATTATCAAAAGTGCCAGCAGTGAAGGGTGACTAACCAATTAGTACCTCTATTTGGAAATTTATCCACTGTGGCTTGTGATAGACTCCACATCACTGTATTAGGCACTATCTGAATTAGCTTCTCATCCTCAGAAATTGCCTGGCTGACCTTTATTTCAGCTCCCAAGCGATCACAGCAGGAAATAGTCCTCTTTAGCAAATATTAATGGAAGCTACTTATATTCTATGCTACTTACTTTATATGCTTAAGAAAAAAGAATACTTGATGTCTCTAATTAGGAAGACTTTATGCAAGATAAAAATGATCTCTTCCAGTCCTGTCCTGAAGTACAGGTTCTTTGGATTCCATCAACATACTTCTTCTGGCACTTGGTTTCTCAGACAGAGAGATCAGGTTTCAGAAATTGCATCTGATTTCTTCCAGCTTTGTGTATACACCAAAGGAGTTATCTGCTTATCCTCACTGCTTATCAGTTGGGTATTTTTCTCCAGGAAATTTCTTCCTATATTTAGGCTATTCACAATGTTTAAACAGTACCAGCTGATGTCTGCAGCCCAGATCTACCGCCCTTGCTAAGTTTCTTGTCTGCCTCCTCAACGGTATGAAGAGCCTCAAAATGTAGTTCTGCCAAGAGCTGAACAAACAGTGCAGACCCTCAGCAAGAGCACAGCTGAGCCACACAACTAGTTCTTGCATTTCTCCTCTGACTCAGGGGACAAACTTGTGCGAAACTTTGTGTCTGGAAGGCTTCCTGGGTGGTGGGACCCAGTTCTGGTTGTTAGTCCCACCTTGCTGACCATTCTCTGAGTGCTTTGTTGTGACCAAGTCATTGTGCTTGCTCTGAAAGTCTGAGAGTCTATCATTCAAATTATCTGGCATCTTAAACTCTACATAAAGCATTTCAAATCCCCCCCAGTGTCCCACAGTCACAGAGCTTGATTTGAGGTAATGCAACCTCAGCAGTTCAGGAATATGCATATAATTACCAGCCTGAAACTACTCCAAAGCGTTTATCTCAGCAGTCCTTCCTGCATCACTTCTGTATATTTCCCTTAAGAGCACTATTGCTAAGGACGTTTTTATGGTAGGTTATTCACAGGGTCAGAACTCTGGATTCCACTCAAGTGGTTGGATATACAATTTACAATTCAGTGCTTAAACTGTGAGGGTCAGGCTGCTCAAGTATTCCTATAAATTGCTTGGAACCAGGTCTACCCTCAGCTTGTCTTTTTTGTTGATGTTTCAGGGGAGGAAGAATTTCTGAAATGCTGATTTGTAGTTGATTAATTTGACAGCTTTCCCTCCTAATGGGAAATCTTCCAGAATAGCTTAAATTCTTATTCTTTTCCTTCCTTGATGGAAACGCTATTACTTTCAGTTTTAGAAATTGTCTATCAGTCATACTGCCTAAGTAACTTTTAGCTTTTGTTTAGCTGTGTGGAACTGTGCAGTGTAACATTTACAGTCACCTAACTGACAGTGATCTAACCAGAAGTTATTGAATGGTCCTCAAATGAAAATGTAAAGCAATGAAGAAGAGAGTCCCAGAACTAGATTCACAAAACACAGTGATTATGGGAGTGCAGCCTCATGGAGGCAGATGAAACAGATTGTAGGAATAAAAGAGAATAGAAAAACAAGAATAAACCAGTGTGTTTGGATGAGACTTCTGACACTTTGATTAGACTAATTTTTTGTGTCCATATATAGAAGCTGTGCTCTCCTTTTGTCCACAGCTAAATTCTCTGTCCAATACTATGTCTCATGAAAGCATACATGGTGAACTGATCAATGTAAAAGGAAAAAGCTTTTTTAAAGGACTGTCAGAAACAAAAATTTTAAAAATCTGAAAAGGCTCTCAGAGAGTAAATCCACTTATCTGCCCATACACACACAACCTGTAGGAAAAAGAACTTATTGAAAATAAAACACTATGAGGTGTTTATGGAAACTGATAGTGTTTTAATTAAAAAAAAAACAGATAATGACAGATATAAATACTTAATTCTAATTACTAAAAAGTAAAAAGCATTCCATGTAACAGGATAAAAATTCAAAGCTTTGCAGGTTTTAGTTGATTCTAAAGGCTGAGGGGCAATTCAGCAGGTGAACTGGCAGTGACCTCACCCAGCTCCATGCAAAACTACCCCCGGTGGCTCTTTGCCCTAATCACATGAGGTGGTGGGATACAGACTGACCATCTTTCTATAATCTCAGGTGCTAGATGTATTGCCTGGCATGTGATAATGGAAAGTATTTGTATCCCATACTTGCCTGAAGTACCTCCACTGTAAGGGAAATATGTACTAGAAAAGATCATAGGAGGAATGAAGAGGCAAAATGAAGAATCATTCTTAAAAATAGTTGGTTGATATAAAGCAAAAATTAAGTTTACCTGCTTTTGATAACTGTGTTGAAGTCCTAAGGCATTATGTTTTAATACTATTAAGAAAACAGGATTAATGTAGATGTATTATATTGGTATCAGATAAATATTCTTATTCAAGGCTGAAACAAATAATAAAAATTAATCAATCTTTCTTCTATACTGAACAAGAGACTGAAAAACCTGACTTCCCTTGAGTATGGAAAATATGGTAATTTTATTCAGCTTAGGATAATATGAGTGAATTGTATAGACCTATAGCTGGGTTTGCTGGTCTACTAAAGGAACAGGGAATGTGTTATTCTCCTATTCCTTCCTGGCCACGTGTTTAACAAGGACCAGTCTGGGACCAGTCTCTACAATTTCCATGTGTTTCACTAGAAGTTTTACCAGTGCTGCTCAGTGTTTTCATCCTACAGTTCTCAGTGATTCAAAGCAACCAGTAGTCCTTCTGTCAAAAGACCTGTCTGTGTCAAGAGAACAAGGTATTTTGAAAAGAACTGAGCTTTCATCACCAACAGGTTCAAAAGCCACTTTTGTAAAAGGCACTGTCTTACACTGCTGAGCTCTTCCCCAGCAAGTGTAACTGGGAGCATGTCTGCCTCAGGTTCACTGCTGCTGCTAAGCAACACCACATCTTAATTATTTAGACTCTCCTTCTTACAGAGGCAGATTATAGGCTCATAGGGAAGTGTCTGAAACCAATAACAGGCATTCTGAAGTGTGATTATCATTTGAACACTGACGACACTTTGTAATGCATAATTTATACTGTAGAACGAAAGCTGATAAGTATTAGACAGGTTTGCAGTATCTGCATGCTTTGTAAGCACAAAATATGTTATCGGAATTTTCATCATGGAGAATGGTAGACACAAACACATTATGATTAATGCCAGTAATTAATAGGAATTATTTTCATACTGATTGCTGAATTATCTACTTTGTAGAATATTGCTTCTTAGATAAGAAAGATATTAAATGAGTAAATGGCAGCACAAAATGATAAATTTAAACATCTAAGGTGCATAAGGTCAGCTATAAAGACATTTCAATTTGCAAGGAATCACATCATTTGTACACAGCAAATTACATACTCATGCAAATCCTATGTGAGAATAGTGATATACAGGCGCATCAGATTATTACTCATTTATTCAGATAGTACTACTATATTATGTTAAAATGCCCTTGAGCACCTTCAGGAGCTCTGAGTAATTCTTTATGGAATATTTTGTAATTGTGGTCTTTTCTGGCTACTGTCAGCAGAATTGTTTCCTGACTTCTCCCTATCTGATCTCATCCTTTCAACCATTCCCAAAGGTATGGTTTGGAATAGCCTTTCTGAGTGGCTCCATGTAAGTTCCTTTTATTTTCTCAGATGCTTTCTGTAAAAACCTTGTAGAATCTTGAATGATAATTGTCTCTCATTTGAACATGTTTTCTTGCTGTTTCTATTTCCTTTACCTCTAACCATGCATTTAGCCTGCTACTTGCACTACTAAAGCTCTCTGAACTGAGCCCTGATATTGTGATCTTATGTAATAAAGTTACCACATCATCAGTCACTTTTCTACTACCTTCCTTTTTTTGAAAGCAAAAGTCAAAATTTGTAGTTTTCTGGAAGATAAAATCAGACACTGTCATGGTTTTATGATTTTTGGTTATTGGTTATTCCACATCATAACATCATGTAGTGTATGTACCTGGCTCTCAGAAGAGGACTACTACATTCCCCAGGGTACTTTGTTCCCTGTAACTGTTTCTGCTCAGAGGGAAAGATAAAAACTCGCAGATCACGAGACTTTGCCTTCTTTCTGCCTATCTCTCATCCCAGCAGCATCTCGTTCCCCAGCTGTCTGACCGTCAGTACTAGAGTAAGGCCTACCTTAACTTTGGACACTCTCTCTCATTGTACTGGATTTATCAGCTTAAATTGTAATTATACTGTATTATAGTGTGTTATTTTGCATTCCAATATCTTATTTAGTAAATTAGTTTGTTTCTCCTCAGATCGTTGCCACTGTTTTGTTCCCAGGCCCATCTCCTTACCTTTTTTTCCCTTTTCCCTTTCCCGGGGTGTGGGTCCGTGGGTCCCCCACCCCATTCGTCATGGAACCGGGCTGAATGCCCGTAAACCACTGACAGACACAATGATGCCATTAAGTGAAAGTTTGGCCATACTGAAACAAATTGACTTTCATCAACAACCCAGTTGTTTCAAGACATATTCCTATATTATTCCAAAATGACACTTGATACTGCATGGCTCCTCCATGACTGCTTGGTAAATTGTTTTTTGCTTGCAAGTAGCCATGAGAGTCTTTCTGTACTCCTATTCTAAATCCTGTGTTTTCGACAGACTCAAGGAGTTCAACAATAACAGAAGGCTGAACTGTTAAATCACTGTATGTTTTCTATAGATTCACCAGAAAATCAATATCCAAAAACATTCAAAAGTAAACTTTGTGTGAAGAACTAAAGCACAATCTTGTCTTTTTATCTTTTACTTTATTTTCATCATTACTATTGCAAAAAAATAACTGGCTCCATTCAGTGACAGTTGCTATTGTTCACTGAGTCTCAAAAGCTGTCAGAATTATACACAACATATGAAACTACTCTAGATACACCAGTTGATGCTGTGACGTTAAGCAGCTTATTTTTTTTTCTTTTTCAGTAGAATGTATAGGTTAATGTTACAAATTATTAATTTCTTCATTTAGATCTAGAATTTCAATCAACTGGCACTCAGAGTGCTAACTGGGCACTCATACATGTCCAACCCACTAGTTTTCTGGTTTTGTTGCCCTTTTTTATGTTTTAATAAAAATATATTTCAAAAGACCTTTTTTGCTTATATAAATTAACTGTATTATATATTTTATGTGCAGCCCAAACCAATTTCGCTTCACTCGGTGCAGCCCAGGCAAGCCAAAAGTTGGACACCAAGAGACGTCAGACACCCATAAAATAATTCAGGCTGGAAGGCACCGTGAGAGCTTTCTCATCCAAACTACTGCTCAAAAAAAGATCAACACTGAATTCAGACTAGACTGCTCAGAGTTTCACCCAGTCAGGTCTTGAAAACATTCAAAGATGGAGAATGCTCAGCCTGTGTGTGCAGCCTATGTCACTGTCTGGCTGTCCTTATGGGAAAGAGCATCCCTTCATAAGCAGACTGAGCCTCTCCTGTTAATGTCCACTGTCTCTTGCTCTCCCACCTAGCCCTATTATGGACAGCTTGGCTTTTTCTCCTTGATGACCTCCCCATGACCTCTGGAGTATGCTGTTAGTTCAATATGATTAATATATATTTCCTATACATTTATAGAAATCATTTTTATTTAAATGATTAGATTTTCTATACCTGACAGTAACTTAGGTCTATGTTTCTCTTGCATGTTACCAGAAAACTGCATGAACCTGCTTCTGTGAACACTGCAAAAGTCTGTTCAGTTTTTATGCCTCTTGTTCAATTAGTGACACTCCAACTCCCTTTCCATAAATCTCATCTCAAGTGAATGGGCTCTTCAGATGAATGTCATTTTATTCACTAGTTTTAATTATTTTTAAATTCTGACTGCTTTCTATTTTAGCATATCAGAAGCTCCAATACTTGGATGAAGAAATTCCATTTAAAACTTTAATTTACAGAGACAGTTATGGGGAAAAGTAAATATTGAGATTCACAGGTCTGTAAAAGAAAAAAAGAAAGAAAGAAAGGAAAGGAAAGAAAAGAAGTATTGTTTGAGAAATAGCTTACAGATTTACTGCAGAGGAACAGCCTGAAAACCTGAGAAAACTGTACTTCAGAAAATTACTTCAGATACAGAATGTAGAAAAAAAAAGTAAGATTTAGATCTCCTGCCCAAAAACAGTGAATACATCAGTCATAATCCAAGCACAAGAAATTCTTATAGTCAAGCTGTCAAATTTGAACAATAAGGAACACCTTTCATTATTTTAGATGTTCCGCATAACCTGATTTAATCAAGCCTTTGCTTCATTATTTGCATAATTTCTTCAAAGAGGCAGTGATAATGCTTTGTAATTTCCAATCTTTTTTCTTATATTAAGAAAATACTTTTATCAAGTGTCTCTTTAGAGTGTTAAGAAATTTTGTCTCCAGCAAAGCACAAAAAACTCCCTGGTGTCACTGACAAAATTAAAGGCATTCTCCTGAGCCAATGGGAACGTGCTTCTCTTCATCTACTGTATACAGCCGGTGAAAAGAAAACCCTTGACTGAAAGCTGTGGTAGTGCACAAAATGATGGTACTATGGGAGACATTGTCCATGGAATCAAAAATATCATAGAATATCTTGAGTTGGAAGGGACACCTAAGAATCATCAAGTCCAACCCCTGGCTCCACACAGCACCACCCAAAATCCAAACCCAATGTCTGAAAGCGCTGTTCAAACGCTCCCTGAGCTCCAGGAGCTCGGGGCTGCGCCCACTGCCCTGGGCAGCCTGATCCATGCCCACCACCCTTTGGTGCCGCCATGAGGCCTCCCCTCAGCCTGCTCTGCTCTGGGCTGGACACACCCAGGGACCTCAGCTGCTCTTCACACCCCTTGCCCTCCAGACCCTTCCCCATGTTTAAAGCCCTCCTTTGGATGGTCTCTAATAGCTTTATGCCCTTCGTATGTTGTGTGCCCAAACCCGCACCCAGTGCTGGAGATGAGGCCGCACAGCGCAAAGCAGAAGAGACAGCCCCTCCCTCTGCCCGGCGGCAGCGCTGGTCCTGGGGCACCCCAGGGCATGGCTGGCCCTTTGGGCTGACAGGGCACAGTGCTGACTCACGTTCATCTTGCTGTAATTCAGAACTCCCAGATCCTTCTTCCAGTCTCTGGTTCCCCAGCCTGAACATTGATCCAGGGCTGCCGCATCCTAGATGCAGAATCCAGCACTGCCTCTTGTTTAAATTTCTTGCCACTGATGATCCCTCAGCCCTCCAATTTGTCAAGATCTGTCTACAAGGCCTCTCTACCCTGATGGAATCAACAGCTCCTCTCAGTTTAGTATCATTTGCCCACTTCTGTTACACGGTATTTTAGGTAGCAATTGTTGACCCTCCTGTTGCGCTCCTTTAACTTCACTGTCTCACTTTTTTGCACTTTCTGATGCAAACATGCAAGTGAAAGCCTGAGAACATCATGCAATTGCTCTTTCCAATTATACTGCAACCTGCTGACTTTGTGCTGTAGTTCACATATTGAGTGAGGGCAGAGCATGCTTTAAGAACACACTGAAAGCAGACTGCAATAAAAAAAACAGCATGAGAAGCTAAGAGCACTTACTGGTATGTGGTTGGACTGACATTGATGCGACGTGGATGACTTCCTGACTCAAACTTGCTTGCAAGGGTGACATTGTTTCCAAAGAGACAGTAGCGTGGCATTCTTACACCAACAACACCGGCCAACACTGATCCTGAGTGAATGCCTATCCTCATCTGCAAAAACATGAGATTTATGTCAGTTTGTCTGCTTTGTGCTGTGTGTGTTAATGGCATTAGCACTTAACTTACAAGCCAGTCACAGCAACCCTTTCAAAGAAATAATAAACCAGAGAACAAAGAGTGAAAGAAAGTAGGCTACCCATCCCTCAAGCTTAAATCAGACGCTGTTAAAAAAGGGAAAGAAGAAAAACATGGTATTTTTTCTCTAAAAGCATTTCTGTCCGCTGCTTCTGTGCCCATTGTGCTGGAGACTACCACAGTCAAAACAGGAATCACAAACAGAACAGAACCAAATAGCCAACTGTTACTGCAATATCAGCAATTTATTTACACAAATAGATACACCACAGAGAGTCTGTCACTAGTTCTAACACGGGCTTTAAAACAAGACCCACATTTTCTCAAGCTGGCAGGAAGAACTGTGAAGTAGAGTGAATGAATAAGGTACTATTTTTTCATCATTGTTTTTTTCCCTGAAGGGCTAAGGCCAATTTTCTCGCTTTGGCAAACTGAGAAATAATGCAACAGTGAAGATGAAAAAATTAAGGCACCAATGATTTTAAAAATCATTTCATCCTCCCCAAAATAAGAATAAATCCCCAGTGAAATTAAAAAAAAGAGAGAAAAAAAAAGGTAAAAAAAGTCCATCCTACTAATCACCCCCCTGAAACTCTCTGAGATGTGAATATTACACTGATCTTAAAAGCTTGGAATCATCCTCCAAGCTTCCTTTAGAATGAATAATAAGAGAAGATTTATTCATAAGTTTTAGCAACCTATTTTGTTTGCCAAGAAAATAATTTTTACAAACAGGAAAGTCTTTTTCTCTTGTTAACTTTATAAAATTAAAAAAAAAAAAAAAGAGAGAGACATATTAATAGCTTCTGAGGTTACTTTTACTTATAACAACTGTACTGAGACAACATGGAAAAGTAAAACAGAGGGTCTGATGGGGACAGAATGAGTGACTTATTTATACAAAACTCCATCAGTTTCTTTGACTCAATCAATTTACATTTATCACACTGTGCTTTTGTCTAATAATCCTTATTTTTAATAACAGTAAATGTCTGCCTAAATACAAATGAAAAAATAAAATTACTATCTTGTTAGCTTACATACCAGAATATATTGTTGAAAAATCACTCAGCTTTATGACCTTGGTGTTTTTGAAGTCCTACAGACATGTGGGATCCCACATTATTTCACTCCCTGCAGTTCTTCCCATGTGTCCTACACTTTTACCATGCAGCTAAGCACCCTTCTCATTTTGTTCCTCTCTTACATGCCATCAGCTGTGGGTATAGCATTATATTTGTCATACATTAAGGCCATGCTAGGCTAAGAAGACATTGTTCTGCATTGTGCGATATAACTTTCATCAATCCCACAGGCACCATAAAACCTTCAATCCTCCCAGTAATGCTGTTAATTACAGGCTAGGATTAAAAAATAAATAAATCTGTGAACAAACAGTACTTGAATTTCACTGAGCTTTCAAACCTTTACTACGGTTTGAAAGGCAGCTGCTGAAATCCCTCAAACACTGTATGCTACTGGGCTCGGAAACACCCACAAACTTTCTTTGGTTGCAAACATCGGTGCAAATCCATCACAGCTACATTATTTTGGCAATATTTAGGAGCATGAAGATTTCCTGCTTTTGTCACAACATACTGTTCATTTACAACGGAAAAGAGTAGTCCTGTGTCAAAAAGCGAACGAACAAGTCTTCTGAATGTTAGAGAGATAAGGACTTCTCATGTCAGTACCTGCCCTCAGCAAAGGAGCAGACTGCCTTGTTCACACAGAAGTACAGCTTTCAGTGAAAAATAAAGCACATATTTGCAGTGTCTTGTTTTTCTGAGATAGAGGAATTAGTTATGTTGTACATCATTTTAAGAGCAAAGCTAGTGCTGCCTGTTTGTTCCACCAGTACTCTGCATGTTTATTAAAGGATCACAAATAAACCACTCACTGTGACCTCTTCTAGGGTATATTTAATAAGATGTGAAGTCCAAAACTACAAGAAAAAGCACTAGCTTCATTTTGCTGTTGGAAAGAGATGAGAGTGTATACTAGACTGGAAGGAAATCCTGCTGGCAAAAAAAAAAAAAAGGTACTAATAAAATAAAATTAACTTTTACAAGTGAAAGATAAAAGTTGTTAATGGTTGGTTTTCCACTTCCACTCCTTAAGAGCTTCTTTTTACACGTGCACATAATTGCTTTATCATTCAGGGCTTAAATGACAGAGGACTTAACTCAGGATTTCCAAATAGTTGCAAAACTGTTAGGCTGACCTGAAGAATCCAAACTCCACTCACGTAGCATGTGCTTTCAACATCTGTTCTCAGGATTGAAAAAAAGACACTGGGAAAATGACCTTTGTGTGTATGGTTTTTCTGCACGTGGCAAGGAAATGAGTGGCAGACCTTCCTGTAAGGCATGGTGAAAATAATATAAGCTGATATATACTTCATATATAAGGTTTGGTGAATGAATCTAACATGGGCAAATGCTGCTGAAAAACTGGGATGGGAACAAAAGAAAATAGATGTTTAAAATTTCATTCAGGATGTCATAGGTTACATATATTGTGAATTACTTGACTGTCTGAAGGAATGGGACAAGAAATAAAGGAAAGGGGTTTTTTACTTAATTCAGTGTGCATCTGAAGATATATTAAAATAACTTGGCTTGGTTGAGTAATATAACCTTTTGTTCAAACTTTTACAAAGTCTGTACAGGAATTTGTCCTTTTAACTTTAGGTGACCATTTAGAATAATGTTGGCTGTAAGGAGTGAGTTACTTCACAACACCCTCAGACAACATCACTGTGAATCACTGATGCTTTCATTCTATTAATTAATCTCAAATAAAAGAAATATCATACTATAGCATGTTGTTGGGTTTTCTTTAAATAAAAGCATGTATCTACAATAAAAAATTGAAGTTGATCTCACAAACATAGGCTAAACTACATAAAGTTATTGATGAATGTCAAAAACTGAAGTTTTCTTCAGGTGCAAAGAAGTAAATTTATATTTTCTCATTAAACCATATTGATAGAAGTCTGATGCAAGACAAAATTGCATCAAGAATATCTTGAAATAAAACTCATACTTTTATTTTGTTCTCTACAAGAAAAAGTCTGAAACACTGATGGTATTGCCATGAAGTATGTCTTTATGTGTTTTATATCAAAAATAGCACTTCTATTGGTCATATTTTATTTTTAGTTAATAATGCTTTTTGTAACAGTGTCTTTTTAGAATTTTTTTTCATCTGCAAATAAGTTATTCTGGATTTTCCCTCAGTGAGCTGAAAAATGTTATGTTAACAATTTGATGATTTTTACTACAGAGGAAGAATATGTGTGATCACATTATTGGCAACAAGGCACTTACTGGCGCACATCAGCCTCTCACAGTAACTTTGCAACAAAATAAAATCTGCAAACTAATTTGTCTTGGAACAACAGCCATGTTTATGTATGTCTAGTTATAGTTGCTACTCTATTTTGTGTATAGAATCATTGAACCACAGAATCACAGAATATCTTTGGTTGAAGGGGACCTTAAAGACCATCCGGCCCCAATTCCCCACCATGGGCAGGGCTGCCCCCTACCAGCTCAGGCTGCCCAGGGCCCCATCCAGCCTGGCCTTGAGCACCTCCAGGGATGGGGCATTCACAGTCTCTCAGGGCAGTTGTGTCAGTGCCTCACCACCCTCTGAGTAGAACATTTCTTGCTAACATCTAACCTAATCTCCCCTCTTTAAGTTTAAAGACATTCATTCTCCCTTGTTCTATCACTATCAGGTGAAAAAGTTGGTTCCCCCTCCTGCTTGCAAGCTCCCTTTAATTACTGGAAGGCCACAGTGAGGTCTCCCCAGAGCCTTCTCATCTCCAGGCTGAATAAGCCCAACTCCCTTAACCTGTCTTCATAGAAGAGGTGCTCCAGCCATCTATTATCATCATATGCAGCCCTTATGATTGCTCTCCCAGAACAGTTACCATTTACGGTTATTAATAATACAGGAAATGTAAATTAGGTGGCAACATTAGGATACACTATTTGTTCATCACATCTATATTTTTAATTTATGTACATCGTGTATGTTTGATATATATGTTTAATAACTATATTATACTTAATTTGAGCTTTAATGTAATACTTGCACTGCACCTGTGCTGCTTGCTCGTTTATCTTGATTCTTTGGTTAATGATAAAACAGAAGCATGCATTTGAAATTGAAAGTTTAAAAGCATTCCACATATAAAAGGAAAGAAAACTCTTTGGAAACTATTACTAGGATATACCTGACCCCCAATTAAGGAGCAGAGAAGAGGTGGACAAAGGGAAAAAACATTTCTACAGTAGAATACTTGAAGGAAAAATGGGAAATGAAACAGGTGTGAAAATGAGCAAGAGACTTGTGAGAGGCCTCTTAGATAAAAAGGAGCTACTTGGACTGGCTGCAGTGGAAAGATTTAGAGTGAAGAATGAGAAGAAAGTTTAATCAGTTTAATCTTTGCCGAAGTTCTGGTAATAGCAAGGTGGAGATAAGGTGATACTGAGTATCAGAGGTGTAAAAGAAAATCAGCCCCTACTGCTTGTTGCGAGACAAGGGTAAAGTCGTAGCAATGCAGAAATGAAAACAACATCTTCCAAAAGATAGACAAAAGTGAAGTGAGAGAAATGTCAAGAACAAGGGTGGCCAGTATCTCTTTTTTTTTTTTCTGAACTGAAAAAGTAGACATTTTTGTTGATATGTTTTACTGACATGCTGAATCTAGTAAGAGTTGTGTGTTGCACTTCTACATGTCCTCATTGCCAAAGGATGTTGTTTCTTTCTTAAGGGTAGAAGTGCCAAATTTTATTTCATTATCATTTTTTGGTTGCTGTACAGTTTTCATCATTTCCAAAAGCCCCAATATCTTCTTAGGCACAGTATTGAAAACTGCTCTATTCCATTATAATAAAGCCTAGTGCAAGTGAGATCAAAGTAAAAGCAACTTTGAATACCAATAATCTATATGCATGTACTTCACAGTGAAGGTATCTCCAGAGAAATGGATGCCCCATCCCTGGGGCCTGGTTGGATGGGGTCCTGGACAACCTGACCTAGTTCCTGATTTAGCGGTTGCCAACTCTACCTGAGGCAGGGAGTTGGAACTAGATGATCTTTGAGGTCCCTTCCAACCCACTCCGTTCTATGATTCTGTGATGATTCCATGAAGACGACTAGTATTTTGCAAACAGTAAAGAATGCAGTGGCATGCCTGAACTGAATTTCACTATTGCTAATTGATTCCTTAATAGCTTTCTCTATTAATCGCTATGTTCACAATAAGTTGAGTTTTTTTTTCACTCTTCAAACTGTTGAAAAACACATTCTCCTCATTTCTTCACATAAATATTGAGGGAAAAAGAAAAGACATTTAAAAGCAAGCTGAAAGACACCAATCCACTACTTTTCTCCTCAAAAGCATTTTGTAAGAAATCATCAAATCTAAGATTTTGATCAATATGTGTCTTCACACTGACAACCAACATAATGTATTAAAATTCAGACTTTTCTTCAGTCAAAACTGAGACATTTCATTAAAAGACTTTAAAATTCTTCCTCTATTATGTGTATTTAGAAGAGTAAACAATTGTCCAAACTGTAATGATACCCGAAAAGAAAATGTGTTATTTTTTAATTATTCTTCAAAGTTTTTAAGTACATGGTGCTGTGCAAAAGTATCTGCAGATGTTGGTTAAGGGTTTTCAAGCTTATTTCAGAAAGCATAACCCATGCTTAACTCAGAAGAAGAGAAAGGACATCAGATATATTCCCTGACAGGTGACAGCACAAAGAACTGGATGAGGACATGAAAGTGAGGAATTAATTTCAAGCTGAAAGAGGCTTCTGTGGACTGTGGTGAAAGGCAGAACAGGAAAAAGAAGAGTCCATGGGTATCTTTCTCTTTTTCTGACAGTAAAGAGTACTTGATGCTGTGAAATGCAAGCAAACTTTTTCATTCAAACTTTCTCGTTCATGGTACGTGTAACCTTTCTCCTGGTAAGCCCAGGGCAAAAATGCATGACCGTTTCCAAAAACATCTCTCTGTAATCATTATTTCAGGGATTTCCAGAGCCAAAATAAATTATCCTTTTGTAAAGGAAAGGTGTTTGTTGCTCACATTTCCTCCTCAAATATGAACCATGATAATATTTCCTGGGAGTGGTAGTTGATGCAATATGCAGTACGTGTACATATCCTTCTCACCACACAGAGAGAAAAGGACCTTAATAAACAGTTCTCACACTCTGAAAAACATACTCCCATGCTTGAAAGAAAAGTCCCAGATTGTCTGACAGATGAACTGCATCCAGATGGGCTGAAAACCCATCTTCATAGAACTGCTTGCTTAATGCAGAGCATGTGCTGAAGAGGTAAGGGCAGGCTGTAAGTAGGTGACACAGTTTCAGCAGCAGCAATCCTGCACTCAGCCTGGAGGATTTCAAACCTTAATAATGTGACCAGCTGGCAGCTGCTCAAGCTTTGTGCTGAGCCGATAGCAAAGCTCAGGCAATATGAAGCTGGACAGGTCGGGAAGTATTTCCAGGCACATGGACATCCCAGGCCAGCACAGCATTTAAATACCATTGAAGCATTCTGCTGGATCATGATTTTGGACATCATTTTCAATAATCACAGAATCACAGAACTGTGTGAGTTGGAAGGTACTCTTAAAGGCCATCTGATCCAACCCCTCTGCAAGAAGCAGAGACATCTACAGCTAGATCAGGTTGCTCAGAGCCCCATCCAGCCTGACCTTCAGTGTTTACAGGGACAGGGTATCCATCACCTCTCTGGACAACCTGCTCCAGTGCCTCACTGCCCTTATTGTAAAAAACTTTTTCCTTATATCTAACCTGAACCTCCCCTCTTTTAGTTTGAAATAATTACTCCTTGGATATCTGCACGCTACCATTTCTCAGACAAATAAGCACTCATCACTTTCTGCCCTCACATATTGAGCAATATTCAGCATTTAGGTATGAACTTTCTCTATTCTGCCACTGTAGTCACCTCTCACAGCATGTCTTAGGTATTAGTCCGTGACACACTGCCAGATCTTTTCAAACAAAAGATGCCCAATTCTGTAAGATCTTCTCTAACATTTGTAGCAACTTCTAACAACACCACTGTCTCTGAACCTCAACATATGCCTTACCCAGGGATATTTATTTGTGAAATGTGTTACTGCAAAATAGACTATTCAAAGCTCAGAGCTGTAAAATCAGGGCACACACTGGTGAGTCAAGGTTTCTTTCTACTCCTTCAAAGAACTGCATGTTGACAGGACCGACAGCTATGCCCTGACATATGCTTTAGTGTGGGGGTTATCTGTATTCTTAGACAGATTTATAAATATCACAGTGTCTTTCTGGAAAGGGACATATGACAGCACAGCTCACTAAAGAATTGTTGCCAAGGAACAGACCTGCACAGAGGAAAATTTAGATCGTTTTGAATTTCACAAGGTGTTCTATTGAATAAAACTACAGGATACATTTCCCCTATATTTGAATAACATTAGGAGAAATGAACATAGCTTTTTTTCTAATGAGAATTTCCTAGATTTCTTATTCATAGACTTGTAATTATTTAGCCTATCTGAAATAAGAGACACAGAAAATTATACATGGAAGAAATAAAATACAATAATGAACTAACAAAGATTGAATTTCTTTGATCAATATAGCTATCAAATGTAAAGAAATAGTTGTTTGTGTGAGGGATACAATTACTTTATAACCAGTATGAGCCATGGTCTTTTCTTACAGTCATCTCCACTGAATGAGGAACAAGGAGCTGTGAAGTGCATCTTTGTAAAGAAGCCTCAGATGTGGATGAATGATCTAAGTGAGCCCTTCTTTGAGGAGTGGTTGGATTAGGTGACTTCCAGAGTTTCCCTACAACTTATTTTATTCCATGATTCTATATTTTATGCCCTATAATGAAAAACTATATAGCTATGAGTGTTTATCAGCAGTATGATGTATAATTAGATGAAGCAAAAATCGAAGACAAAGTGTCAGTTGGGGGATTCCTTAGTTCCAGCCTCAGGTTAATGTGGGGGCAAGATTTTTGGAGTCAAATCCTTTCTTGACACACCGTCTGAATTCAGAAAGGGATTTTAGTACAAGAGGATAAAGTATGTACATGAGAACTTACAGCATTTTGAACAGACTGGGCCCTAGATTCCAAAGAAGAGAATAGCATTAATGTGCTTCATAAGCTGCTTCTCCCTCACCAACAAAATGTTGCATTTCATTATTAATGTAGTATTTAATCAAAAACATTATTTTTTGTTTTGTTTTTAATCATAATTTTCACAGCAGGAATTTAATTACTATGTGAAACTGTGTGTTCAGGCACTTAAAAAAGAGCTAATCATTCAAGCAAGCCCACATAGCAGTGGAGGATTTTTCCCAGCTTCCTCTCCACTGACACCCAAAAAAGAAAAAAAAATCATCAGAACGTTCTGTTTGAGCCTTAGTGTAGGAGGACATCTTTGTCTCACAGTGCCATCATATGACATACACTGAATGGATTGGGTGATATTTTAATGAGGATGAATGACACATGCTCAAAATATTTAAGGGAACAAAAAAACCCCTATGCTAAAAGAAAAGTTGGGCAAAAGTGTTTTAACCTTAAGAAACAGGCTTCCATACTTTTGCTAATTTTTTCGTTTAAAGTAGATTTCACCTAATTTCAACAACCTTGAAGTTAGTTAGCTTGATTAAATTAGATTTATAGACTCCTTCTAAAGCAAGGAGATGAATAACCTCAAGGGCACCCTTCTTCATCTTCCAAAACTGGCCCCTGGAAAGGGCTGGGAGAATCACCCCTGGAGGTGCTCAGCTTTTTTGGTGGAATAGACAGGGGCTCTTGATGGTGAGTTTAGCTTGAACACCTGACACACAGATAGATAAGTGGAGTGAATCCAGCTCTGAGAATGATGCTTAAAATGAGCTACACTTCTGTGCATAAATGAACAAAGAAACAGATTTTGATGGAGAGGACACTTTTAGAAGGTCACTCTATACGTAGAACAGCAGAAATTTATTCAGATGTTTTAACATAATGGTCTTTGAATTTAGCCCACAATCTTTGTAAACATAAAAAGAAATGACCTCTCAATGGAAAAGTCCTACTTTGTCTTTTGATCATAGTTCATGCTTTTATGCATGGATGAAACTCATGTTGATCTGCTTTGAGAAGACCTTTAAAACCTGTAAGCAAGGATCTGCTGCACAACAGATATAAAAGCTACAGAAACCACTGACATATAAGAATCTGATAGTTTTATTATTACAAGCAACATTATCTAGCCTACGTACAGTAATGATGAGTCCGTATTGAGAAACTTCCCAAAGGGATTTACACTGTTAAAGAGAGCTAAATTGGTGCCAATGTCATTTAAATCTTTACCAATGCAATATGTGTTAGTAATTTTTTCACAAAGAGGAGCTACATCTTATGTGGGTAGTTTCTCCCTCTTGCAATCTGCACCAAGGCAAATACAATAAAAACTAAAAAACTGACTAGGATCTCATTCCTGTATATAGACACATTAGATTGCACAGCAATAATTAAAAAGCCAAGTTTCAGAAATATACCTGTTCATAAGTTGGAGAGAGAAACCAGTTCTTTAGTCAACTCTCAGTCTTGCAAACAACACATACGATTAAATGTAGACAATTACTGGAATCAAACCCACATGCCCTCCTTTGAAATGCAGTATCCATAAATTCTGAAAACAGGCAGGGTGATTGAAGAAATACAGTAAATCAAGGAATGACTAGGTGGATGATAAAATGCTAGTAATGCTCCAAGTAGTGCATAAGGAATGCTTAATGTTCTAAGTTATTATAGCTAATAAATAGTTCACTTCCTTATTAAGAAAAGTGCCATCATCACAAGGATTTTAATACTAAACATCCAGTATGACCACAACCTCTTTCCTGTGCCTAGCCAAACAATAAATTAGCTCTTGAGTACAGCAGATTTCCACATGACAACAGGAACCTGTGTATACTTTAAATCAGGCACATTTTGATATTAGAACACCTTACAATATTAGACTATCCTTACACATCACACCCATCTCTAAAACAATAACGATTCTGTGTTCCTTTGATTGTTCATCTCTTCTTTTTTAAGAAATTCTATTTTTATAGACTTAACAAAAGACAATATAAGAGCTATATGACAATCATGATTTCTGTAGAATTCACTCTGCTCTTAAACCTGGAGCAAATCTTCAGAGTTTGCAGGTAATTATAAGTCTAAAACACGTTTGCAACTGCATACGAAAAGAGGCTCTGTGATCGTATGGATTTTACAAACACATGTCTAAACCTTCACCTTGGCTGTAATTGGGAAGGAGCTTATCAGCGTACCTTGCTGGCCTTTGTACTTTACCTTCACAAAGCTTCAGCTTTATGCACAGGCAGTGAATTTCCTCCTCAGTGAAATCAAAATACACATTCACATATGAAGATTTTTTGAAGTCTTTCAGATAGGCAAGCCCATTGAGTTGAGGAAAACTACATCATAGAGGAAAGGGAAGAAGGATGAAGAGAAATGATTCTCCTTTATAGTGAATTGACAATTTTAGTGCAGTGTTCACAGACTCTGTGGATATATACATCAACAATACTTCATCAAGTCAATCAAATTTCCTCTACGTTACAAAACAAGTATAATAAATGCTATCATCAGAACTCAAATAGTTTTCTTACAACTCTGTTACCTTCGTTGGAAAACTAGGTTAAAAAGGAAATTTGGAATTAAAATGGTAAATGACATCAATGAAAAGTCACCCTACAACTAATATAAAATGTAACCTGTTTTACTCCTATGTTTATGCTGCAAAGCTGTAAGAAATGTCTGATTGCCACTGCATGTCAGATGTGCCTTGAATGGAAATGAACTAGTAATTTACGGTTTATTTCAACTATTTCACATAAAACATTCAACTGCACGGCAATTTTAGATGAATAATTAGTATAAATTTGAATGTTTTCATTACTAGAGAGATTTGAATCTTATTTCCAACTTCTTTTTCAAAGCAATTAGTAAAGAAGACCTGATGATATAAAGAAGATGACAAAATCCAAACGTAAGAAAACAAATTGCTCTGAGATGAAGATGAATCACTTATGGGAACGAATATCTTCAATGTGCAGTCTAACCACTTTGCTTCTTTTATTCAATGACCTTTCCCCTCTCTGTCACACACTCATCCTCCCCCTGCAGAAAAAAATGATAGAAAACAAACCATGGGAACACATACTTTTGACTTTAGCATATGTGTTCTATAAACAATAGTCAAAGCTTTGAAGCATATGTAATAATTTCCTGATAGTATGTTATGAATTTTGTAAGTACATGTATTCAAACATGTTAATATGCTTAAAGAAAACCTCTGTCCATTTGCAGAACCTTTTATCAACAGATTATTTTTTCTATAATCCACAAACATACAGAGATAAAAGCATATTTGTGCACGTGTGAAAGACCAAAAGAGAAAGATGAAAAGAGTTTAAGCCTCAGTTATCCTTGCATGTTCATTTGAAATCCTCTAGACAAATTAAACAGTGATTTAGTTCTGGATGAAGTAGCAGATGATAGCATGGCATTTCTAAAAACTCTTTGTTGTCACTGCTGCCCAGCCAACCTGTAACTCTGCTAATCGGGTGAGTTTGGCAGTTGAAGGACATAGATACCTAGCTCTGTATTTTCCTGAACCAGTATTATTACAGCTTGCTTCTTTCTTGCTATTGCTCTTGTCTGTTTATGCTTTATTTGGAACTTTTCCAGTTAAGTTTTTCCCCAAAAGCTGCCTCTTCTGGGTCATCCTTTGTTAACTTCTTTATCTTCCATTCTTTAGCCCTTTCTTCCCAAATACACGTAAGAGATGTTCTCTTAGAAAGAATGCCTTTATTCTCTGGTGCACTAAAGTTTTCATACTCCACATATGTGTCATATATGTAACTGGTATAATTGAAAATAGGAGTAAAGTATAAAAACTCTTCTCCCACAAAGAAAAAGAGCAACTCGGCAATATTTCTCCCTTAAATTGCTAAACAAAAATAAATGTTTGCCTTTAAACGTGAATTCAGCTTTTATCGGATGATATATAATCAAATCGGCATCAGAAACGAAGCAGAATCAAAGCATCATTCAATCACTTCAAATAAAGCGATATCTCCAAAGTAGGAGAACAGAGGAGAAGAGAATGAGTGGAAAGTAGTCTGTTAATTAATGGGTTTCTTAAACTGTATAGAGATCTCTGAGATTAATATGGACTGTTTGTAAGACAATGTTTATTTAGTAGGTCAACTGCAGAGAGCATGCAGTCCACATGAGTAAATAAATTAGCTACTGTTCTTACTAATAAAATAACAGTACTTTTAAAATCAATAAATAACAGAAATGACAATGGAAAGTTAAATATAGCAATGATTATCTAGAGAGGAAAGCCAAGAAAATTGTATTTCATATTATTGCTTCTTTTGGCCTTAAAAAATTAAGAGAAAATGGTTGGAGAGAAAGAAATCATTAGACATTTTGGAGTCTGTAGCTGTGGTTTTATGAAGACTAAATCATGCCAATTTAATCATTCTTTATTTGCATTTAACTTGAGTTGAAATTAAGTGGATGTATGAAAAAAAGTACATGAAATACATCTGAACTTTATCTTCCTTTTACTTGTGCCTAGTAAATAAAAATAAACCATGCCAAATTTTATTTAATGTGAACATCAGTGATCTGCAATAAAGAACATATATTTTAAGTTTACTGTTCACACAAACTGAACACATCCAGGAATACTTCAAACTATAAATGCACAATTCAGTATAGAAAATCAGAAATTTCTATTAAAGATCTCCTAGGTGAAGGCCAAGATAAACTTAAGTTAACATGCAATCTATGCAGAGAGTAATTTGGGGCTACACGCATTGTCATTAGATTCTGAATTCTTCAGAAAACTAACTTACCTACACCACAAATATTAAGTTAAAACCTAGCTACTGTCAACCCAAATGGTATCAGAAAAGATCAATAATCTGTTGAGATCCTTGAAAGGATTTGTTGGGGTGGGGGGGGGAAGAACACTAAATATTCATAGCTTTGCTACCTATTTCTCACTAAGAGGAACACGAGAATCATCTACAAATATCTGCAATTTGTTACTGTCAAAGAGTGAGATATGGCAGATGAATATTCAGAGAAGCTGAGGTCTACGTACTGTAGCCAGGTCTACGTACATTAATGTCAGCAAACTCCTGAGGCAACTGTGTTAAGCTATACCATACAGGTCTTTAACACACTATTCTAGTTCTGCTAATACACTTCAATTTTACATCAAACTAGTCACGTTATTTTGTCATTGTCCTGTTCCTCATCACAGACAATCGCTGTTAGGCTGCAGTTTCGTGGTTAATATTCTGCTTTATATGGAAAACATAAAAATAAACCCTTTAACAAGAAATGTTTTGGCAGTTGTACATTCAGAATCCACACGGATGAGAGAAAGGATTGCTTCACTAAAGAGCAGTAACTTCCAAAGTAAAATGCATCAACATCCTACTTTGATTTTGATTCAATAAAACAGCGCAGTTTTGAAGCAAGTGCTGTTTGTCCTCTCTTCCTCTATGCTGCTTGATTTTAACAAGCAGTTTAGATGTGCATGAACTAGATGCCTAGCTGCCTGTGAGAGGAAATTAAAGCACTAGCTGTGCTCTAGGCAAGGAAGTGTCTTATAGGCGTATCAAGGTGCAAATCAACACTTGTTCTTTCAGATCACATACAGTGGAGGCATTAAGTCAAAGAAACACAATTAGTCCAAGTGAGAATTCCGAATCACATTGAGAATAGAAGTAAGGGCCTCATCTACGGATCCTTTGTTTCACTTGGTAGACAAATCTATTCAATCATCAGTGACAAGAGCAAGAGACCAAACCTAACTACCTAATATTAGCCAGACAAGGCTATGATTATGCACTGAAAACTTTACTTTCTAAAATTCAAATCAGTGACTGACATTTTATAACAATTAGTTCATTGCTAAGTAAAAACGTTATGACTGTATTAGAAATACTCAGGACTGAAATGTAAAATGAAAACAATGACATCTTTAATTAGAGTTGTAAGGCCCATAAAATTATGAGATTCACTTCTATAAAATGCTGTAGACGAACCTTCAATGTGATTAGTCAAAACACATTTAAAATTTCACTTTGCAAAATTGTTTAATCCCAGAAGCTTCCCACATTAAGGGTTTGGCTTCATACATTTCAAAGCTGTTGCATGTTAAATTCCAATTACTTTATAAAAGGTAGGCAGTGTGAGCACAAAAGGTACTTGTAACAATAGACTGCATTGTGGTGTGTCTCAGAGATCATTATAATGCAACTACTATAGTGGACTGTGTCTGATTACTCACCACAATTTTTCTTCATTTAGTCTTACTTAGAAATTGATCTTGGTTTGTAAGCAAATCTAGGGAATCCCAATGCACTTCTAAATAATCCCCATGGGAAAGAAGAATAATATTCAGATTATGTGTTCCACAGACACCATTCCCCACTGTAGAAATCTGGAAAGAGTAACGTAAACTCCTTTTCTCTCCTCTGAAGTCAATTAATTATTTTCTATAAAAATAAACACATGCATTATTCACATCAGCTGCCATCCAAATTCACGTATGCAGCTGAACTTAAAATGTAAATGTGAGCAAAATTTAGTAAATCTTTTCCTATAAAGTGTAAATCTAGTGTTTAAACTTAAAATGTCTGTTTAAACCATACAACATGCCATTTCTTTAAAACATTACACCAAAGTGTGAAGAAGATGTTAACAAGGAAGTACACTTTTATATTCATCATGACAAAATGTAATCAAGCAAGCATGAGATATTTGTATCTCTCTCTCTTTTTTTTTTTTTTTTTTTTTTGCCAGACCAAGAAAGGCTACTTTTTCATTTCAAATATCTTTAAAGCTATATCTGCCCCCTAAGTTTTCAGTTAGGCAAAGAGAATCCGAGCTAACTTGGAATGAGCTTGTTCAGATCTGCCTCAGTATACACAGAAGAGACTGGGTCATCCCAAATGGCCATAAGGACTGCTGTCCTGACTCAAATCACGGCAGTCACCAACACCTACAAAAAATACCAGGAGAGACAAGTACAAAGTTCATCTCTCTCCTCATTGCCGGCATGTTTCTGATCTTCTCTCTTTGCTTTTTTTTTCAAATGTATGCATTGAGTGGGTTCCTCAAATGTTCCTTGGATTGAAGAAAGGCTTTTCTTGTAACCCACACACATTAATTAATGACGGTATATTTGACTCCTTTTTCCTTCATCAGCCTTCCTGGCTGTAAGGACAAGGTGATAAAAAAAAAGTCCTTAAAAGGTAATGCAACAGCAAGAGTCCCTCCTCCTCTCTGCCCATCCTTGACTCTATTTAAACAAATGGATTCAGTAGAAAAATGGCATACAATGTTAAATACTGTTTGTAGGAACAAAACCATTTCCACTTAGCCTAGAGACTTAGACACCCTCCCCAAAAATGGTTTCTAAATGTAGCAGTTGTGATAAGATGCCGTTTCTGAGGAGGTTTCAAATGCTACTTCTTATATCGCTTCAGTCTGATAGAGTTTAAAACAGAAGGTGCCATCAAATCACACGATTGTACTGACTGCATTTGCACCCAGTTAGCCCTGTGCTGACACCAATCGCTGACCGCACGCTTGCAGCACATCTCCTGAATTGCACACAAAAAAGGGTTCAAACCTTTTTTCATGGCTATGATGCCTGGGTTTACAGAGAACAGCTATGGCAAAGGGAGGTGAGGTTGTAGCAGTTAGAATATAAAACACAGACTTCAGGGCATTCATAGAAAGGGTGGCAAAGCCTGTTTAGCCATATTAATCTAGTTTAAGTGCTGTAACTCCCAAAACCTAAAGAACATAACCTATATGCCTGTGTATAATCATATGATGTAAATGACAATTTTTTTTACAGAATGTATCTCAAAAGTAAAATTGCAGTGCTTGACAGAACAAAGGAATGTATTGGTCACTTCCTCATTTTAGAACCTTGTCCCACTAAATTGGCAGCATACTCAGGAAATAGTTGCAACAGAATGTGAAGGCATTATTCATAATAATGTCATTGCAGGGCAAGACATATCAGGAGATGGATTTAGAAATGTCTGCAAACAAAATGAATTGAAATGAATGTTTTATCTCCATGGCAAAATAAACTATGTTCACATCTGGATAACCCCCACATCCTGCTGAGGAAGACACAACTAAACATTTGTTATTGGAAAGGAAGCAGCAGCACAACTGGTAGCACAAACCTCTCTCACATAAATTTCCACAAATTTCAGTGCTGTATACTGCCTGTCAACCTGTTGCATGATTCTTATGCACACAGGCTCGGCATCTATAGATGTACAATAATTAACCAAGTTTTTCCTATTGGCTTCTTTCTGCTTTTTGCTTTATTGGTATGGTTAGAGGAGGGTAAAGAGAAAAATTTTCGGGAAGTTATCAGGGTTCCACGTTGTTTTTCTGTCTTCAGAAAATCAAATTAAAAGTAATCCACTGTTGCAATTTGGTAATAGCTACAAATAGGCATCTACAGAGTGATTTTTTGGGTTTTAGATGTCCTGTAAACATAGAGAAGTTTAATCTGACTCTGGCATTCTATGTTCTTTAAATTAAAAAAGAAAAAAAAGAGAGAGAGAGAGAAAGAAAGAAGGAGAGGAAGAGAGGAAGAGAGAAAGGGAGGGAGAAGAAGATTATTCTTGCAAAACATTGTTTAGCTGTTAGTTTCCACTTTAATATTAATGTTATGCGGGCTGTGTAGCAATGAAGTTTGCTGTTAGGATTAGCAAGAAAAACATTCAGTTTCATATGAACTGCAATTTTTAAAAACATTTTATGTGAAACAAAACTGAGATCATTCAAAATATGAAATGAAGAAAACATGACAGTCTCGAGAACATTCACTATGGTATTTTGAGGTTTATGGTACTGGATTACCTGAAGTGTGAGACACTGAGTTTTGCCTAATGCAAGTCATGGAGTTTGAATTTAGTTTTCTAAACTCCTCTTAATCAATAGTTATCTTGAATGGGTCAGGGTGAGACTTGAGGCACTTTTATCCTTCCAGAACTGTCATCTTAAAAAAAGCAGAAATATTAGAATCATACAATCACAGAATATCCCAAATTGGAAAAGTCCCACAAGGATCATGGAGCCCAACCCCTGGCTCCACACAGGACGATCCAAAATCTAAACCCAGTGTCTGAGAGTATTGTCCAAATGCTCCTTGAACTCTGGCAGCTCAGGGTCATGCCCACAGCCCTGGGGCCCTGAGAAGCCTGTTCCACTCCCACCACTCCCTGGTGAAGAACTTTTTCCTAGCCAGTCTGACTCTCTCCTGATGCAGCTCCATGCCCTTTCCTCAGGTCCTGTTGCTGTCATCAGGCAGCAGAGATCAGTGCCTGCCTCTCTAATCCGCCTATAAGTAATACATTTCACAGAAGAATTAGAAGAATCTGTGTTTTCCAATGCATACAACCTTTCACCAAATGAGAAAAAGAAAATAGTAGTCTCACAGAATCACAGAATGGTTGAGGTTGGAAGGGAACTCTGGGTCCCTCTGGACCACCCCCTGCTCCAGTGGGGACACCCAGAGCAGGGTGCCCAGGGCCACATCCTCATGGGTTTGGAAGATCTCCAAGGAGGAGACTCCACAGCCTCTCTGGGCAGCCTGTGCCAGTGCTCCATCACCCATAAAGCACAGCGGTGCTTCTGGTGTTCAGAGGGAACCTCCCAAGTTCCAGTTTGTGCCCACTGCCTCTTGTCCTGGCACTGGGCACCACTGAGCAGAGTCTGACTCTGTCTTGGTTGCCCTCTCCCTTCAGAAATTTACGGACATTGATGGGATCCCCCTGAGCCTCCTTTTCTCCAGGATGAACAATCCCATAGGAGAGGTGCTCTGGTCCCTTCATCATCTTGCTGCTCCTTTGCTGGATTTGCCTTCAGCTGGCTCTACTTAGAGAAAAGTCAAAGGAGATATACCCAATTTATGCTTCTATGCTAAGTTATGTTGAGCTTTATAGGATGACTACGCAGAATGCCACGGTTAGCCTCACCAAAAACTAGACTGGAAAATTTAAGTATATTATAGTTTGCAGATTAGAGTGCATGGCTATGTAAGTTTGTGTGGACATAACTGGAGAGATAGTTCTCTGCTATGAGAAAAACCTTTTGTCACTGTACATTTGCAAACAATCATTTTGATTTTGAATAACGGTTCATTTCTTTCTAGTCATGTACACTCACAACTGAAAACTTACTATACTGGGGGACTGATATTTGCAAAATTAACCTCATCTCCTGTAAACAATAGTGTTCCTGTGTGAACAAGAGTAGCCTTTATTATTTAGCTTTTTATCATTCATTCTCGTGCACTAAAAGGTTTTGCTCTGTACAGCTAATGAAGATGTCACATAATTTAGGTAACCAATATGCACAATGTTCACAAAACGCAACAAATGGAAAAAATCAAGGAAGACTTATGAAAACAAAAAGGTTAAAAATTCTTTGGCAAATGCTCAGAAATAATGAAAGCTCTGAGAACAGAAGAAGGACATTACAGTCTCCTCAATATGTTTACAATTAGCAATTTGACAAGCTCACCACTGAACCACTGGGGAGGAAATGGCAGTGTATAAGCAACCATGAATTGTTGTAGAGTAACCAGACTGAAATAGATACCATGACCTCAGTCATACTAGACAGAATTTTTGCACTTTTTTTTTTTGTTTATTTTGTTATCTGAGCTCTATCTCATCTGTAAAATGTTCCATTTCTTCAGAAAAAGAAGTTGAATTTAGCTGCAGAGGTCTGTGATTAGGAACAGGCAATAGATCAGTTAAGAATATAAGAACAACTATGTTGTGTCACACTGAAAGACCATCCAGTCCAATGCTGTGGCTGTGAAAATACACTTGAAGAAAGAGCACAGTATGCAAAGGATGGTACTCTGAAGACAAACAGGGTTAAATGAAGGACTCACTCACAGAAGGCTGTGAAATCTTGCTTTTCATTTAGATAGAGAAAATGTTTCAGGGTCAAACAGAATGTAATCATGCTTTGTTCTTCACAAAAGTTTAAGAAAAGGGATACTGTAAATATGAATATCAAATATTTTCCTAAGAAATCCAAGGCTTTGTGTTATATACATAGAGAAATAAAATTGAAAACAAACAAACAAACAAAAAACCCACTAGAACTCCACATCATATTTTAACTTTTACCTTTGAGAAAGTGCCTACTAACAGAAATGTAGCTAGGAACAGAAAGTTCCTACTAACACTGAATACTGTATCCAGTTCTGGGCTCCCCAGTACAAAAAAAGACAGGATCTCCTGGAGAGAGACCAGCGGAGGTCCACAAAGATGATAAACGGCCTGGAGCATCTACTGTATGAGGAAAGGCTGAGTGACCTGGGTCTGTTCAGCCTGGGGAAAAGAAGACTCAGAGCGGATCTGATTAATGTTTATAAATATCTTAAGTGTGGGAGTCAAAGGGACATGGCCAATCTCTTTTCAGCAGTCTGCAGGGACAGGACAAGGGGAAATGGCCATAAACTTGAGCACAGAAAGTTCTGCACCACTATGTGAAGGAAATTCTTCACAGTGAGGGTGATGGAGCACTGGAACAGTCTGCCCAGGGAGGTGGTGGAGTTTCCTTCTATGGGGATGTTCAAGACCCGCCTGGATGCCTACCTGTGCAGCCTGCTGCAGGGAGTCTGCTTTGCAGGGGGGTTGGTCTCTACGATCTCTACTGGTCCCTTCCAACCCCTACAATTCTGTGATTCTGTAACAGGTAACCAAGTGAAATGGAAACTGGTGTTTGGGACTTAGAAATAATACCATGCTGAGTAGTACAATTGACACAATAGAAGGGAGGGACATCCTCCATAGTGACCTGGATATGCTCAAAAACTGGGTACATGAGAATCTAATGAGGTTTAATAAGGTCAAGTGTAAGGTGCTGCACTTGGGTTGAGGCAATCCCAGATAGGAGTACAGTCTGGAAGAAGAACTCATTGAGAGCAGCCCTGCAGAAAAGGACATCCTGATGGACGAAAAGTTGGGCATGAGCCAGAAGTGTGCGCTTGCAGACCAGAAGGCCAACAGCATCCTGGGCTGCATCAGCAGAGGGGCAGCAGCAGGGAGAGGGAGGGGATTGTCCCTATCTATTCTGCCCTTGTGAGGCACCATCTGGAGTACTGCATCAGTGCCTGGGGCTCCCAGTACAGGAGGGATGCAGAGCTGTTGGATCAGGTCCAGACGAGGACGATGAAGATGATCAGAGGGCTGGAGCACTTCTCCTATAAAGAAAAGTTGAGGGAGTTGGGCTTGTTTAGCTTGGAGAGAAGGCTCCACAGAGACCTCATTGTGACCTTCCAGCACTTGAAGGGAGCTTACAAGCAGGAGGGGGACCAACATTTTATATGAACTGATAGTGATAGGATAAGGGGGATCCAAAAGGGGGTAAATTTATGTTAGATGTTAGGAAGAAATTCTTTACTCAGTGGGTAGTGAGGTGCCCAGAGAAGCTCTGGATGCCCCATCCCTGGAGGCATTCAAGGCTGAGTTGGATGGGCACTTGGGCAGTCTGAGCTGGTAGGTGGCAATCCTGCCTGTGACAGGGAGTTGGAACTGGATGATCTTAAAGTCCCCTCCAACCTAAGCCATTCTATGATTCTATGCTAATAGAACCATCTTCATCCCACAGCGTATCAGCGCTAAGGATATCTTGTCCTTATTAAAATCATTATGTGTCAAAATTAAATTAATTAGCATTTGAAAGTCTATAAAGGAAAATAATCAATTATTAATCCTACAGACATTTTCATGTTGCCTTGGTGTACAGAAGCAAAGAAACTAAAGTGAAAGTTGAATAGAAAATTCTGCAACTATAAAAAAAATATTTTTTAAAACATACTCAACACTTCAGGGAGTCTTGTATCCTATAAACACTCGCAGATTGGATTACATCTTCAGAGATCTGCATTCTTTAGAAAATCCATTCCATAAAAGTAAAAAAAATAGGAAGAGAAATCCAGAGAACTGTGAGCAATTATGGCTCATGCTGATTTTAATGCCTCAGAGACATTACACACGTTTCTAGTTATACAAGATATTACAGTTTTTTTTACTTTGAGTAAATTCTTGAAGACATACACACTTGTTATACAGAGAGGAAAATTTTCATTCTTTCTACATATGTCTAGCAGTTTAAGCAAAGTGATACTCAGAAATGGTAGCTTCAGCACAACAGGAACTCAAAGACTGAATAAAGGTGGATAAATACAAAAGATTTTCTACTCAAGTCAACAGACTTGAACTCAGCTCCTGAATCACTAACATGTACAAATGCATACTTAGCTAACCAAGTTTAAAATCAATCAATTATCTAAAATTTCTGGACTATTTTTGGTAAAATAGATAGAAATTATTATCAAAATCAGAAATTATTAGCAATGCTATTTCCTAAGTTCAAGCAAGCAGTGTACTGTGAGATGATATACCTTTTAGTAATATTGAAAAGAAAGTACAATAACTAGTTACTGAAGACAGTATATAAAACAGAGAACTATATACTGGGTAAAAAAAGACTACCACAAGGTGCAAATAAAAATCACAAATAATAACAGATTAAAATCCTATCAAAAGACAGTATGAAAACGCCTTTTACAATTGACTATATGCAGTTTGGATTTGGACTGAGTAGTGATTTTCTTTGTCCTTCTTGATATGCCCTACAGTAGTTTGATTTTCAGACAAAAAACTCATTTATTTACTGACAAACGGATCATCTTCAGAGCATGACGTTTTTGGTGGGTTTTTTTTTCAGAAAAAAGAACAGTTACTGAAATAGCAAGGAAATATTTTTTGACATTAAATATTCCTTGTTTGCCATTGTCACTGACATAGAGTACTCAAAAAACAAAATACTTCTTGAAGTTAAAGTTCAATCTGCTCATGTAAAACAGGCTGGTACGCCCAACAGAAATGAGAACTGTAATTAAGTGCTGTTTGTTGCCACAGTTTAATTTCTAAATGACCAGCCTTCAGAAATAACAATAGCAAAGCAGAAACAGCAATTAGTTCCTTACCAAAAGAACCTTTGATACTATATGTAGTTGAAGATCTATCTATTTTTAGAATATATGGTTTTTTTTCTGATAAAGGTAGCAATTACTTGTTTTCATCCATTTTCTAGAAGTATCACCAATGACCTTCTACAAAGCAAGCTGTCATGGAGAGAAAAACAGGTATTTCACAGAGATGATAGAAAAGGTCCATTTTTAACAAGGTAAGTATGGATTTACTGATATTTTCCATCCAAATGATATGAGTTGTCTCTACTTCCACAGAAGACTGAACATTTACTCTTTAATAATGAACATGTTATGTTTCCAAGATGAACATCAAATTTCCAGAATATATCATCACTTTAGATAAGCTTTTTTTAACCAGTTTCTGTCTCTTCAAATTTTAAGATAACAGTGGGAGCTTTAAGCAATCTTATAGTATTAGCTGAATATAAAGATTATTTTGCTTACTCTAGGAAAACTACATCTCAGCAAGAAGAGGAATGAAATTGTCCAGGGCCTTATGTTTGCTGGAATGCTTCCCCTTTCCAGGAAGGAGAAATGAGATCTCAGAAATATATCATTTCCCATCTCCCTCTTACAGGCTGATTCTTCTTCCTGTAAGAAAGCTTCAAACCCTGACAAAAATCATGTTTTCCTTCTGGATAATAATCACTTGGATCCATCAAAGTTCTAACAGCTGGAAGAAATTCCATATATCCTAACCCATTTTTGTTTATTCCACTTTCCACTTTCTTTTTATTGCCCTAATCAAATAGTTAGCATTCCAGGAAGAAGCCAAAAAGCCCTTTTATTAGCTCAGCATCCTTAAAGTATTTTGACTTGTTTCTTCTTCTTTTCTGTTTAAAACTCTCCTCTCCTCTCCTCTCCTCTCCTCTCCTCTCCTC